>NC_091995.1:71103372-71122768 GCF_044704955.1 Pristiophorus japonicus | reverse complement strand
GCGATGCTGAAGGAGTGCCGCACTGTCAGAGGGGCGGTGTTGAGGGGCAGGTGGGGGAAGATTTGGGTGTAGTTGGGCGAGGTAACTGGAGTGCTTACCTTGAGCGCATTTCCAAGCTCCAAACATAGGCTTGCTGCCATGACAGGCTGATTCAACTCGATATAAACCTGGAAATAAGGGAGAGAGAGAAGTGAGTGACTATCAGCAACACTTTTCCGCTGATCGATGCTGCTGGTGTCGAGGCCCCATTCCCCCTTGGAGCTGTGAGTTTATATAGCGCTGGTCCTGTCGGATCAGTCAGTCACTGGCCTGTGCACAGTGTCGTTTCTCAGCTACTTTCCCGACTCGCTGATTCCTGCTCACGGAGCGCTCCAAGTGTGAGCACAGAGTGCGGGAGCACTGTCGGGCTCGGGAGGGGAACACCACAGCTCGGATTGGCTCTACTCTCAGCCAATGGGATTGTGATCTGCAGCAGGAACCATGGTTACCGTTAGCCCAACCTATACACAGTACGGTTGTATTCCCTGGATTGTAGAAAGGTTAAAGGGTGATCTGATCGAAGTTTTCAAGATATTAAGGGGAACAGATAAGGGAGACAGAAACGATGTCCACTGGTTGTGTCCAGGATCAGGGGACTCAGTCTAAAAATTAGAGCCAGGCCTCTCAGGAGTGAAATTAGGAAACACTTCTGTACACAAAGGGTGGTTGAAGTTTGGAACTCTTCCACAAACGGCAATTGATGCTGGGGTCAATTGTTAATTTTAAATGTGGGACTGATCGATTTGTGTTAACCAAAGGTATTAAGGGATATGGGCCAAAGGCGGGTATATGGAGTTAGGTCGCAGGTCAGCCACGATCTCATTGATGGCAGAGCAGGCTCGAGGGCCTGAATGGCCTCCTCCTGTTCCTATCCCGACGGACAGAAACCAGTTGAGCTCTCCAATTGCTGCCCTAGTCTGGGCCGAGTCTGGAAGTCTTGTCCTGGATAGTACAGTTGGGGTCTGGGTGTCTCTGACCTGGGGAGGGGGGAGGGAGAAAGAGTTCTCCGTCCCCTGATCATTATCCAGGTGGTATCTGCTTGGAAGAACGTGTGTGGATAGCAAGTGACAACAGGATCAGACCAGTGATGCCCCACATCATCATCAGAGGCAGTCCCGCAAAGTCGAGGAAGACTTGCTTCCACTCGAAACATGAGTCCTCAGGTGGCTGACCAGTTGAATACGAGAGACATACAGGAATGTGGGAAGGGAGGACCTTGAGACAATCACTATCACTAGGGGGGTAGTGCTGGACAGACTAATGGGACTGAATGTAGACAAGTCCCCTGGTCCTGATGAAATGCATCCCAGGATATTAAAAGAGATGGCGGAAGTTATAGCAGATGCATTCGTTATAATCTACCAAAATTCTCTGGACTCTGGGGAGGTACCAGCGGATTGGAAAGCAGCTAATGTAACGCCTCTGTTTAAAAAAGGGGGCAGGCAAAAGGCAGGTAACTATAGGCTGGTTAGTTTAACATCTGTAGTGGGGAAAATGCTTGAAACTATCATTAAGGAAGAAATAGCGGGACATCTAGATAGGAATAGTGCAATCAAGCAGACGCAGCATGGATTCATGAAAGGGAAATCATGTTTAACTAATTTACTGGAATTCTTTGAGGATATAACGAGCATGGTGGATAGAGGTGTACCGATGGATGTGGTGTATTTAGATTTCCAAAAGGCATTCGATAAGGTGCCACACAAAAGGTTACTGCAGAAGATAAAGGTACGCGGAGTCAGAGGAAATGTATTAGCATGGATAGAGAATTGGCTGGCGAACAGAAAGCAGAGAGTCGGTATAAATGGGTCCTTTTCCAGTTTGAAATCAGTGGTTAGTGGTGTGCCACAGGGATCAGTGCTGGGACCACAACTGTTTACAATATACATAGATGACCTAGAAGAGGGGACAGAGTGTAGTGTAACAAAATTTGCAGATGACACAAAGATTAGTGGGAAAGCGGGTTGTGTAGAGGACACAGAGAGGCTACAAGGAGATTTGGATTGGTTAAGCGAATGGGCTAAGGTTTGGCAGATGGAATACAATGTCGGAAAGTGTGAGGTCATCCACCTTGGGAAAAACAACACAGTAAAAGGGAATATTATTTGAATGGGGAGAAATTACAACATGCTGTGGTGCAGAGGGACCTGGGGGTCCTTGTGCATGAATCCCAAAAGGTTAGTTTGCAGGTGCAGCAGGTAATCAGGAAGGCGAATGTAATGTTGGCCTTCATTGCGAGAGGGATGGAGTACAAAAGCAGGGAGGTCTTGCTGGAACTGTATAAGGTATTGGTAAGGCCGCACCTGGAGTACTGCGTGCAGTTTTGGTCACCTTACTTAAGGAAGGATATACTAGCTTTGGAAGGGGTACAGAGACGATTCACTAGGCTGATTCCAGAAATGAGGGGGTTACCTTATGATGATAGATTGAGTAGACTGGGTCTTTACTCGTTGGAGTTCAGAAGGATGAGGGGTGATCTTATAGAAACATTTAAAATCATGAAAGGGATAGACAAGATAGAGGCAGAGAGGTTGTTTCCACTGGTCGGGGAGACTAGAACTAGGGGGCACAGCCTCAAAATACGGGGGAGCCAATTTAAAACCGAGTTGAGAAAGAATTTCTTCTCCCAGAGGGTTGTGAATCTGTGGAATTCTCTGCCCAAGGAAGCAGTTGAGGCTAGCTCATTGAATGTATTCAAGTCACAGATAGATAGATTTTTAAGCAATAAGAGAATTAAGGGTTACGGGGAGAGGGCGGGTAAGTGGAGCTGAGTCCACGACCAGATCAGCCATGATCTTATTGAATGGCGGAGCAGGCTCGAGGGGCTAGATGGCCTATTCCTGTTTCTAATTCTTATGTTCTTATGAGACACAGTCCCTGTCACAGATGAGACAGATAGTTGTTGAGGGAAGGGGTGGGTGGGACAGGCTTGCCGCACGCTCCTTCCGCTGCCTGCGCTTGATTTCTGCATGCTCTCGGCGATGAGACTCGAGTGCTCAACGCCCTCTCGGATGCACTTCCTCCACTTAGGGCGGTCTTTGGCCAGGGACTTCCAGGTGTCAGTGGGGATGTTGCACTTTATCAGGGAGGCTTTGAGGGTGTCCTTGTAACGTTTCCTCTTCCCACCTTTGGCTCGTTTGCCGTGAAGGAGTTCCGAGTAGAGCGCTTGCTTTGGGAGTCTCGTGTCTGGCATGTGGACAATGTGGCCTGCCCAGCGGAGCTGATCAAGTGTGGTCAGTGCTTCGATGCTGGGGATGTTGGCCTGGTCGAGGACGCTAATGTTGGTGCGCCTGTCCTCCCAGGGTAATATGCAGGATCTTGCGAAGACACCGTTGGTGGTATTTCCCCAGCGATTTGAGGTGTCTGCTGTATATGGTCCACGTCTCTGAGCCATACAGGAGGGTGGGTATTACTACAACGCCCCTGCAGTGAAACAGTCAGCCAACTCTCGCCGGTGGAGCAGGTGGCAAGGATTTCCCAATAACCGTAGCCCAAGCATGTGCCAGCACCCATCGAAACACGAGAGAAAATAACCCTGACAGATTACAGAATGTCATTCTTCTGACCCACCATCTCCCCAGCTAAACCGGACCCGTGACCGCCCTGTGCTGTGGATCCAACCTGGCTCAGCGTCCACACTCTGACACGTTGGGTGGCTCAGTGGGCCGCACTCTCGTCTGGGTCAGAAGGTCGTGGGCTCAAGTCCAACTTTCAGAGACGTGAGCAAATAAATCCAGGCCGACGCTCCAGTGCAGTGCTGAGGGAGCGCTGCACTGTCAGAGCTGGCGTCTTCGGATGAGACGTTAAACCGAGGCCCCGTCTGCAACGGTCCCCGTGAGCCGCGCTTTGTTCCGCGCAGCCCGTTTACGTCAATGCGCGGCACCGTTACATTTCTGCGCAGGCACGGTGTTTACAATGCAAAAGCCGGTGTGCGGCCTGCGCGTGAACGTTCAGGTTACTGCGCGGCCCGGGGTGTGCGCACCTTCACGGGGACATTGTCCGACTGCCCCCTCGGGTGGACGTAAAAGATCCCACGACACTATTTTGAAGAAGAGCAGGGGAGTTCTCCCCGGTGTCCTGGGGCCAATATTTATCCCTCAATCAACATCACTAAAACAGTTTATCTGGTCATTATTACATTGCTGTTTGTGGGAGCTTGCTGTGTGCAAATTGGCTGCCGCGTTTCCTACATTACAACATTGACTACACTCCAAAAGGGCTTTGGGACATTGAGGTTGTGAAAGGCGCTATTTGTCTCAAATGCTTTACAGTCACTAAAGTACTTGTGGAGTGTAGTCACTGTTGTAATGTCGGAAACACAGCGGCCAATTTGTGCACAGCAAGCTCCCACAAACAGCAACGTGATAATGATCAGATAATCTGTTTTTGTGATGTTGATTGAGGGATAAATATTGGCCCCAGGACACCAGGGAGAACTCCCCTGCTCTTCGTCGAAATAGTGCCTGAGAGAGAAGACGGGGCCTTGGTTTAACGTCTCATCCGAAAGACAGCACCTCCGACAGTGCAGCACTCCCTCAGCACTGCACTGGAATGTCAGCCTATAGACTTATGCCCTCAAGTTCCTGGAGTGGGACTTGAACCCACGACCTTCTGACTCTGAGAGTGCAACCCACTGAGCCACAGCTGACACTTTCTTGGGGCTGGGGGAGTGGGCTGTGTGGACACTCTGCAAGTCTTTCGTTCTCTTTCTCACCTTTATAGCAAAGCTGTAGCAGTTGGTTGCGGCCTGCAGATGCTCCTCGAAGCCTGGACACTGGAGTTTCTGAGTCTCCTTCTCAGCCTGCAGGAAGAGTCGGGCTGCGTCAGTCAAGGCCAGAGCCTCCCCGGGGGCGTTGAACAGCGTCTGCTCACAGCTGCAGGACAGGGCGGAGACACAAGGTCAGAGGTCAGGGTGGAGACACAAGGTCAGAGGGCAGGGCGGAGAAACAAGGTCAGAGGGTAGGGCGGAGAAACAAGGTCAGAGGTCAGGGCGGAGAAACAAGGTCAGAGGGCAGGGCAGAGAAACAAGGTCAGAGGGCAGGGCGGAGAAACAAGGTCAGAGGGCAGGGCGGAGAAACAAGGTCAGAGGGCAGGGCGGAGACACAAGGTCAGAGGGCAGGGCGGAGACACAAGGTCAGAGGGCAGGGCGAGACACAAGGTCAGTGAAAACGGGCCCTCGGCAGGGGCTCCCTCGGCCTGTTCGGCCTCACGGGCAATTCCGAGGTGACAGCAGAGAGGGGCTCTGCACCGACCACACGCTCGCACCGCTGATGGGACATCTTTCATCAGGAAGTTCCCCACAAGAAGGGGGGACATTAACAGAAACGGCAGAAGCCCACCCCCCTGATAACCAGGCAAGATGGTCTGCCTCTGTCACCCGGTTGGTGAAACCCCTTCTGTTGAGGTGTGCATGTCACAGCATCCCGCTTTCCCCCCCACCGCCCCAGTGTGTCCACATGGCCCGCTCCGCCCCCCCAGTGTGTCCACATGGTCCGCTCTCTCCCGCCCCTTGCCCCCGAGTGCCCGCTCCCCATGCAGCATGGGTAAGGGGGTGGGGGCACTGTGGCGATACGCCCACCTACCGTGCCATGGCCAGGTTACAGAAGCCGGCATACTGTAGGCACTCCTCCTGCTTCAGCTCCTTGGCCAACTGACCTGCAACACAAGACGCTGACATCACAAGCGGCCTGTAGCTCACTTAACACCAGCTTTAACCCGAGACTGAAGGCTGTCAGAAACCAGGGCCAGGGCTGCATCCGGGATTCGGGGGGGAGGGGGTCTCCGGTGAATGGGGAATGGGGAATGGGGGGGGGGGGAATCTTCGGTGACTGGGGAGCAGGGGGGGGGGGTCTCTGGTGAATGGGGAATGGGGGGGGGGGGGAATCTTCGGTGACTGGGGAGCAGGGGGGGGTCTCTGGTGAATGGGGAATGAGGGGGGGGGATCTTCGGTGACTGGGGAGCAGGGGGGGGGGGTCTCTGGTGAATGGGGAATGGGGGGGGGGGAATCTTCGGTGACTGGGGAGCAGGGGGGGGGGGTCTCTGGTGAATGGGGAATGAGGGGGGGGATCTTCGGTGAATGGGGAGCAGGGGGGGTCTCCGGTGAATGGGGAATGAGGGAGGGGTTTTCGGTGAATGGGGAGCGAGGGGGGGGTCTCCGGTGAATGGGGAATGAGGGGGGTCTCCGGGGAATGGGGAACGAGGGGGGTCTCCGGGGAATGGGGAACGAAGGGGGGGTCTCCGGTGAATGGTGAACGGGGGGGGGTCTCCAGTGAATGGGGAACGAGGGGGGGGGGGGGGGGGGGAGTCTCCAGTGAATGGGGAACGAGGCGGGGGGGTCTCCGGTGAATGGAAAGCGGGGGTGCGGGGTCTCCGGTGAATGGGGAGCAGGGGGGGGTCTCTGGTGAATGGGGAGCAGGGGGGGGGGTCTCTGGTGAATGGGGAACGAGGGGGGTGTCTCCGGTGAATGGGGAACGAGGGGGGGGGGGGGTCTCCGGTGAATGGGGAGCGGGGAATATGGAGATCAGCCGGGATAGTGGAGTTGAGGTCGATGATCAGCCATGCCTTATTGAATGGCAGAGTAGGTTTGAGGGGCCGAACGGCCCACGCCTGGTCCTAATTTTTATGTTCTTTAGTGTTTAAAATCCACCCTTCAGCCACCGAGAAGCCACGTGTAGCTCTGCAGATGCCAATTGCCTCCGCACAGTTACTCTCTGCTCTATGAGCTCAGACTATCTCATTTCATGCATTTTGACAGGAAGAATGAGGAGAAGCAATTTAAACTAAATGGTACAATTTTAAAGGGACAGAGAGACCTGGGAGATCACACACAGAATCGTTGAAGGTTGCAGGACCAGTTGAGAAGGCTGTTAAAAAGACATGCAGGATCTGTAAGAGGGGATTTCCCCAGAGAATGGGGAGCGGGAGGGGGTCTCTGGAGAATGGGGAGGGGGGGTGGGGGGGGTTAAACGGAGGGTCTCCAGAGACTGCTCCCCACACTCCGGAGACCCCCTGCCCGCTCCCCATTTCTGTGTCCCAGAAATAGAGAATACAACAAGTGAGGAAGTTACGCCTAACCTTTGAAATCACTGGTTAGGCCGCAGCTGGAATACTGAGTCCAATTCTGGGTGCCGCACTTTAGGATGGCTGGCAGGACCTTGGAGAGGGTGCGGAGGAGATTTACCAGAATGGTACCCTGAATGGGGGAAATCACAGTTACGTGGAGAGACCGGAGAATCTGGGATTGTTCTTAGAACAGAGAAGGTTAAGGAGAGCTATAATTGAGGTGCTCAAAATCAAGAAGGGTTTTGACGAGTAAATGAGGAGAAACTGTTCCCAGTGGCAGGAGGGTCAGTAACCAGAGGGACACAGTTTTAAAGCAATTGGCAAAAGAACCAGAGGGGGAGATGAGGAAACATTTTTTTACGCTGCAAGTTATTCTGATCGGGAACGCGCTGCCTGAAAGGGCGGTGGAAGCAGATTCAATTGTAACTTTCAAAAGGGAATTGGATAAATGCTTGGAAGGGGAAAAATTTTGTTGGGCAGTGGAGAATGGGACTTGAAGTCATGCATTCGGCCCTCTGCACCAGTGAGCTATCTAAGGAGCTGGCACAGGCATGATGGGCCGAATGGCGTCCTTCCGTGCTGTACAACACCAGAATCTCCTCTGCAGCAACTCTATCAGGAACAGCCAATGAGTGGGGGCTGGAAATCGTATCCAACAAATCGGCAACTCCTTTCCAAAAACAAAACACTCAGATCAGAGCTTCTAAAAACTAGAAACACGCACAAGTGTTTCACAGATGCTGAACGATTCTAAAGGGACGCAGTCCCCAATCGGAGCCGTGCCGAGCTGGGGGAAGCTAAAGGACGTAACACTGCTTGTCCCATCTGCACAAACATCCAGGCCTCAAAGGCATATATTGCCGACATTTGTGCAAAAATTCCCTTGTTATTTTAAAGGATTTTCCGTTGAAAGATAAAGGGGATTCCACCTCTGCTAAAACAGAGGAAGGAGTTTCATACAAACACGTTAACCACAGGAGTGAAGATTTGCACCATCATTTTAAGGCTACTTCTGTTGTTGAATATTCTTCATAATTCCATTATTTTCTTCAATTTGCTCCCCCGATCCCTCAGCCAATGCCAACTCCACTCTTACCCTAACCCTACAGTATATCGATCATTAAAATATCTTAAACAGGTACAGAAAATAATCAAAAAGGCTAACGGAATGCTGGCCTTTATATCCAGAGGACTAGAATACAAGGGGGTAGAGGTTATGTTGCAGCTGTACAAAGCCCTGGTTAGACCACACCTGAGGCACTGTGAGCAGTTCTGGGTACCACACCTTAGGGAGGTTATATTGGAGGGGGTGCAGCGTAGGTTTACCAGAATTATACCTGGACTCCAAGGGTTAATTTACGAGGAGATATTACACAAATTAGGGTTGTATTCCCTGGAATTTAGAAGGTTAAGGGCAGCTCTGATTGAAGGTTTCAAGATATTAATGAGAACAGATAGGGTAAATGGAGAGAATTTTTTCCTGTTGGTTGGAGATTCTAGAACTAGGGGGCAGAGTTTAAAAATTAAGAGCCAGACCTTTCAGGAGTGATATTAGGAAACACTTCTACACACAAAGGGTGGCAGAAGTCTGGAACTCTGTTCCACAAACAGTAATGAGACTCGGTCAATTTAATTTTAAATCAGAGATTGCTAGATTTTTGTTAACCAAAATTATTACGGGATATGGGCCAAAGGATATGGAGTTAGGTCGCACATCAGCCATGATCTCATTGAATGGCGGAGCAGGATCGAGCAACTCAATGGCTGACTCTTGTTCCTATGACCCAGATTGTTAGCGGTTATTCATAGAAACATAGAAACATAGAAAATAGGTGCAGGAGTAGGCCATTCGGCCCTTCTAGCCTGCACCGCCATTCAATGAGTTCATGGCTGAACATGCAACTTCAGTACCCCATTCCTGCTTTCTCACCATACCCCTTGATTCCCCTAGTAGTAAGGACTTCATCTAACTCCTTTTTGAATATATTTAGTGAATTGGCCTCAACAACTTTCTGTGGTAGAGAATTCCACAGGTTCACCACTCTCTGGGTGAAGAAATTCCTCCTCATCTCGGTCCTAAATGGCTTCCCCCTTATCCTTAGACTGTGTCCCCTGGTTCTGGACTTCCCCAACATTGGGAACATTCTTCCTGCATCTAACCTGTCTAACCCCGTCAGAATTTTAAACGTTTCTATGAGGTCCCCTCTCATTCTTCTGAACTCCAGTGAATACAAGCCCAGTTGATCCAGTCTTTCTTGATAGGTCAGTCCCGCCATCCCGGGAATCAGTCTGGTGAACCTTCGCTGCACTCCCTCAATAGCAAGAATGTCCTTCCTCAGGTTAGGAGACCAAAACTGTACACAATACTCCAGGTGTGGCCTCACCAAGGCCCTGTACAATTGTAGCAACACCTCCCTGCCCTTGTACTCAAATCCCCTCGCTATGAAGGCCAACATGCCATTTGCTTTCTTAACCGCCTGCTGTACCTGCATGCCAACCTTCAATGACTGATGTACCATGACACCCAGGTCTCTTTGCACCTGCCCTTTTCCTAATCTGTCACCATTCAGATAATAGTCTGTCTCTCTGTTTTTACCACCAAAGTGGATAACCTCACATTTATCCACATTATACTTCATCTGCCATGCATTTGCCCACTCACCTAACCTATCCAAGTCGCTCTGCAGCCTCATAGAATCCTCCTTGCAGCTCACACTGCCACCCAACTTAGTGTCATCCGCAAATTTGGAGATACTACATTTAATCCCCTCGTCTAAATCATTAATGTACAGTGTAAACAGCTGGGGCCCCAGCACAGAACCTTGCGGTACCCCACTAGTCACTGCCTGCCATTCTGAAAAGTCCCCATTTACTCCTACTCTTTGCTTCCTGTCTGACAACCAGTTCTCAATCCATGTCAGCACACTACCCCCAATCCCATGTGCTTTAACTTTGCACATTAATCTCTTGTGTGGGACCTTGTCGAAAGCCTTCTGAAAGTCCAAATATACCACATCAACTGGTTCTCCCTTGTCCACTCTACTGGAAACATCCTCAAAAAATTCCAGAAGATTTGTCAAGCATGATTTCCCTTTCACAAATCCATGCTGACTTGGACCTATCATATTACCTCTTTCCAAATGCACTGCGATGACATCCTTAATAATTGATTCCATCATTTTACCCACTACCGATGTCAGGCTGACCGGTCTGTAATTCCCTGTTTTCTCTCTCCCTCCTTTTTTAAAAAGTGGGGTTACATTGGCTACCCTCCACTCCATAGGAACTGATCCAGAGTCAATGGAATGTTGGAAAATGACTGTCAATGCATCCACTATTTCCAAGGCCACCTCCTTAAGTACTCTGGGATGCAGTCCATCAGGCCCTGGGGATTTATCGGCCTTCAATCCCATCAATTTCCCCAACACAATTTCCCGACTAATAAGGATTTCCCTCAGTTCCTCCTCCTTACTAGACCCTCCGACCCCTTTTATATCCGGAAGGTTGTTTGTGTCCTCCTCAGTGAATACCGAACCAAAGTACTTGTTCAATTGGTCCGCCATTTCTTTGTTCCCCGTTATGACTTCCCCTGATTCTGACTGCAGGGGACCTACGTTTGTCTTTACTTACCTTTTTCTCTTTACATATCTATAGAAACTTTTGCAATCCGTCTTAATGTTCCCTGCAAGCTTCTTCTCGTACTCCATTTTCCCTGCCCTAATCAAACCCTTTGTCCTCCTCTGCTGAGTTCTAAATTTCTCCCAGTCCCCGGGTTCTCTGCTATTTCTGGCCAATTTGTATGCCACTTCCTTGGCTTTAATGCTATCCCTGATTTCCCTTGATAGCCACGGTTGAGCCACCTTCCCTTTTTTATTTTTACGACAGACAGGAATGTACAATTGTTGTAGTTCATCCATGCGGTCTCTAAATGTCTGCCATTGCCCATCCACAGTCAACCCCTTCAGTATCATTCGCCAATCTATCCTAGCCAATTCACGCCTCATACCTTCAAAGTTACCCTTCTTTAAGTTCTGGACCATGGTCTCTGAATTAACTGTTTCATTCTCCATCCTAATGCAGAATTCCACCATATTATGGTCACTCTTCCCCAAGGGGCCTCGCACAACGAGATTGCTAATTAATCCTCTCTCATTACACAACACCCAGTCTAAGATGGCCTCCCCCCTAGTTGGTTCCTCGACATATTGGTCTAAAAAACCATCCCTTATGCACTCCAGGAAATCCTCCTCTACCGTATTGCTTCCAGTTTGGTTAACCCAATCTATGTGCATATTAAAGTCACCCATTATAACTGCTGCACCTTTATTGCACGCACCCCTAATTTCATGTTTGATGCCCTCCCCAACATCACTACTACTGTTTGGAGGTCTGTACACAACTCCCACTAACGTTTTTTGTCCTTTGGTATTCTGCAGCTCTACCCGTATAGATTCCACATCATCCAAGCTAATGTCCTTCCGAACTATTGCCTTAATTTGCTCCTTAACCAGCAATGCTACCCCACCTCCTTTTCCTTTTATTCTATCTTTCCTGAATGTTGAATACCCCTGGATGTTGAGTTCCCAGCCCTGATCATCCTGGAGCCACGTCTCCGTAATCCCAATCACATCATATTTGTTAACATCTATTTGCACAGTTAATTCATCCACTTTATTGCGGATACTCCTTGCATTAAGACACAAAGCCTTCAGGCTTGTTCTTTTAACACCCTTTGTCCTTTTAGAATTTTGCTGTACAGTGGCCCTTTTTGTTCTTTGCCTTGGGTTTCTCTGCCCTCCACTTTTCCTCATCTCCTTTCTGTCTTTTGCTTTTGCCTCATTTTTGTTTCCCTCTGTCTCCCTGCATTGGTTCCCATCCCCCTGCCATATCAGTTTAAATCCTCCCCAACAGCACTAGCAAACACTCCCCCTAGGACATTGGTTCCGGTCCTGCCCAGGTGCAGACCGTCCGGTTTGTACTGGTCCCACCTCCCCCAGAACCGGTTCCAATGCCCCAGGAATTTGAATCCCTCCCTGTTGCACCACTGCTCAAGCCACGTATTCATCTGCGCTATCCTGCGATTCCTACTCTGACTATCACGTGGCACTGGTAGCAATCCCGAGATTACTACTTTTGAGGTCCTACTTTTTAATTTAGCTCCTAGCTCCTTAAATTCGTTTCGTAGGACCTCATCCCTCTTTTTACCTATGTCGTTGGTACCAATGTGCACCACGACAACTGGCTGTTCTCCCTCCCTTTTTAGAATGTCCTGCACCCGCTCCGAGACATCCTTGACCCTTGCACCAGGGAGGCAACATACCATCCTGGAGTCTCGGTTGCGGCCGCAGAAACGCCTATCTATTCCCCTCACCATTGAATCCCCAATCACTATTGCTCTCCCACTCTTTTTCCTGCCCTCCTGTGCAGCAGAGCCAGCCACGGTGCCATGAACTTGGCTGCTGCTGCCCTCCCCTGATGAGTCATCCCCCTCAACAGTACCCAAAGCTGTGTATCTGTTTTGCAGGGGGATGACCACAGGGGACTCCTGCACTACCTTCCTTGCACTGCTCTTCCTGTTGGTCTTCCATTCCCTATCTGGCTGTGGACCCTTTCCCTGTGGTACGACCAACTCGCTACACGTGATACTCACGTCATTCTCAGCATCGTGGATGCTCCAGAGTGAATCCACCCTCAGCTCCAACTCCGCAACGCGGTCTGTCAGGAGCTGGAGGCGGATACACTTCCCGCACACGTAATCGTCAGGGACACCGGAAGTGTCCCTGAGTTCCCACATGGTACAGGAGGAGCATAACACCCGACCGAGCTCTCCTGCCATGACTTAACCCTTATATACACTTAAATTGGCAACAATGTTAAAAGTTACTCACTGATATAGAAGGGCTGCACTCGCGATTTTACTCAGCCTGGATGGGCAGCAGTTTCCATCCCAGAGATGGATGCACCAATCAGGTGGCTGAGCATGATCGTACTCAGCCCTCCTCCACAATGCCACGCTCCCGGTTAAACAGCTCCCCGCTGCCACTTACCAAACTGCTCGCTTGCTTCTGCCACATTTGGTTTCCGCAGGAACCGCCTACAACACAAGACACGACAGTCAGGAAAAAAAAGTTGGTGGAACTCACTGCCTGAAAGGGGTGGCAGAGGTAGAAACGCTCAGTGCATTTAAAAAGTAATTGGCTGTGCACTTGGAAGTGCCGCAGCCCGCAGGGGTACGGAGCAAGAGCTGGAAAGTGGGATTAAGCTGGGTAGCTCTGGGTCGGCCGGCACAGACACGATGGGCCGAAGTCTTCTATGATTCCATGACTTTGCCAAAGCAAGTGACGCACTCACTAAACTGCCTCTTTGTGAGTGGGCAAAAAATTGGCAGATGGAGTATAATGTGGGGCTATACACTTTGGTAGGAAGAATAAACAAGCAAATTATTATTTAAATGGAGAAAGACTACAAAATGATGCAGTATAGAGGGATCTGGGGGTCCTTGCAAAAAGTTAGTATGCAGGTACAGCAAGTAATTAAGAAGGCAAATGGAATGTTGGCCTTTATTGCAAGGGGGATAGAGTATAAAAGCAGAGAAGTCCTGCTACAACTGTACAGGGTATTGGTGAGGCCACACCTGGAGTACTGCATACAGATTTGGTCTCCGTATTTAAGGAAGGATATACTTGCATCGGAGGCTGTTCAGAGAAGTTTCACTCGGTTGCTTCCTGGGATGAGGGGGTTGTCTTATGAAGAAAGGTTGGGCCTATACTCAGTGGAGTTTAGAAGAATGATCTTATTGAAACGTATAAGATTCTGAGGGGGCTGGATGGCATAAATGCAAAGAGGATGTTTCCCCTCGTGGGGGAATCTACAACTGGGGACATAGTTTCAGAATAAGGGGTCGCCCATTTAAAACAAAGATGCGGAGGAATTTCTTCTCTCAGTAGGTCGTGAATCTGTGGAATTCTCTGCCCCAGAGAGCTGTGGAGGCTGGGTCATTGAATATATTTAAGGTGGAGATAGAGAGATTTTTGAATGATAAGGGAGTCAAGGGTTATGGGAAGTGGAGCTGAAGACACGATCAGAGCAGGCTAGAGGGGCCAAATGGCCTACTCCTGCTCCTATTTCTTATGTTCTCTTTCAAGTATGTGTCAGCAATGAAGTATTGTTGTAATGTGGGAAACGCGGCAGCCAATTTGCGCACAGCAAGCTCCCACAAACAGTACTGTGATAATGACCAGATAATTGTTTTTTTGCTGTGTTGATTGAGGGATAAATATTGACCAGGACACCGGGGATACCTCCCCGGCTCTTCTTCGAAGTAGTGCCGCGGGATCTTTCAGATCCATCCGAGAGGGCAGTCGGTTTAACGGTTCAACCGAAAGATGGCACCTCCGACAGTGCGGCACTCCCTCAATCCCGGCATTTAAAAGTTTTCTTTTGGGCAATAAAACTATTTGAATTGTCCAATGATTTGCGGCGAGGCCTCCCACAGTCGAACATCCTGCCTCGGCTCGCGGAGGACCCCAGCAACTCCGGGGGACCCCAGCCCGCTCATTACATAGAGGACAAAGCCCCGCGCCGCTCACCGCTTCAGCTTGTGGGACACCGCTCGGTATCGGAGCAGGAAATCTCCCTCCGCCGCCATCTTGCCTCTGGCCAGCTCGTCGCTTCAGTCAGCGGCTCAAAAGCGCGGCCGCCATCTTACTGTAGGGCAAACGCGTCGGTGATTGCCATCCGGCTGGAACAACGAGTGGAGAAAAATAGACTTCCGGTGGAAGAACACAGCGCAGATCTAAAGGGCCCGGAGAAGTTTCCATTCTCTCTTTTTGGCCGCCCTATATTGGGCTCAAAGTTTTTAAGTGCTGATGCTTTCATAACTTCTCATGAAAATGTACTAAACATGAATAAGTAATACAATATTAGTTGCTCTATCATCATCATCATAGGTGGTCCCTCGAAACAAGGATGACTTGCTTCCACGCCAAAAAAGGGTGAGTTCACAAGTGTTTTGAATGATGGACCCGAACTACATCCTCGCGGGTGGAAGATGCCTGTGCGTGGACTTTTTTAACGTGGGGTGGCCGTTGCACACCAGCCACCACACGGGCTTGACAGAGCTAGGTCTTGGTCCAGTGGCAAGGGTTAACCAAGACGACTGGAGACCTGCTCTGCTGCACAGACCCAGTGCGCACACATATCGCAGTGTGGGCTGGGCCCGTGCTGCCCCTGGGCCCTCGCCTCTTCTGGGCTCCGAACTCTCGCCTCTCCTGGGCCCCAATCACATCCCTCTACAATCTTTCGCCGCTCCTTCGCCCCGACCTCGCCGCTCCTGCTGTACCTGCCCACACTGCAGTCAGCTGTTGCCCTCCATATTGACGAGTTCTTATTGCTTTTTTTTCACAGGGAACTATTTTTGGAGCAAGGGAAGAAGATTTCCGGGCCAAAAGGACTACTCCCCACCGGTTGGACCCGCTGCAATCCTGCTCCCGAACTTCAACTTGCAGTGAGAACGGGGGGTAGGGTGCAGTCCTTTTGGCCCAGGATGCTTGTCTAGCCTCCCCTTAAATGCATCATTTGCTTCTCTATCTCCTTCCCATTATTCGGTGGCCTATAGTATACACCCAGTAGTGTAATAGTTCCTCTATTCATCCTTAATTCTAACCAAACATACTCTGTCTTTGACCCTTCAACGACATCATCCCTCTCCAGTGCTACAACAGTTTCTTTGATTAATACTGCCACACCTCCTTTTTTTCTTCCCTATCTTTCCTGAATACCTTGCAGCCAGGAATATTAAGTTCCCAATCCTTCCTTTCTTTGAGCCAGGTCTGTTATTGCCACTATACCAGAGTCCCATGTGATGACTTGTGCCTGCAACTCACTAACCTTATTTACCACACTATGTGCATTGACACACATGGACTCCAAACCCATCCGAGACTGCCTCACATCTGCCCCAGTCTCATCCCTCCTATTTCTGAGCTATTCATTGCTCTGGTGCTATTTGCCTCTCCCAGTCCTCTGTGTACCTGGTTTCTCCTCTCTAATGTTTCATCCTAGTGTCCATCACCCGGCCAATTTAGTTTAGACTCTCCCCCCTCAGCACCAGTTAACCTTCCTGTGAGGACATTGGGCTGAGGTGAAATCCGTCCATCTTGAACAGGTCCCTCCTGCCCCAGAACTGGTTCCAATGGCCCAGGAATCTAAAGCCCTCCCTCCTGCAACGTTTCTCCAGCCACGCATTAACCTGCATTATCCTGCTATTCCGATACTCACTGGCACGTGGCACTGGGAGTAATCCCCAGGTTGCTACCTTTGGGGTCCTACTCTTTCGTCTCCCCCCTGAGCTCCTGAAACTCTGTCTACAGGACGTCTACTCTTTTCCTCCCTATCATTGGTTCCCACGTGGACCACGACTTCTGACTGTTCCCCTCCCCCCCGCAGAATGTGCGGCATCCGTTCATCCTTTACCCTGGC
Organism: Pristiophorus japonicus; assembly: GCF_044704955.1. Classification (NCBI taxonomy): domain Eukaryota; kingdom Metazoa; phylum Chordata; class Chondrichthyes; family Pristiophoridae; genus Pristiophorus; species Pristiophorus japonicus. The sequence continues at coordinate 71,106,187 of NC_091995.1, read as the reverse complement.
AATAGAGAGGCAGCACACCACGTGGGACACACATTGGCAGTTGCAGAAACGCCTGTCTGCCCCCCTGACCACCAAATCCCCTTTTGCTACGACCACGGCATTGCTACACTTTGCTGTGCCCCGCCGTGCATTGTCCCCACAGAGCCGCTGACATGCTCCAGACTGCGCTCCCCCAAGGTGTCGTCACCCTCACCGGTATCCAGCACTTGGAAATATATCGCTGTTCCTTCATCATCGCTGGGTCAAAATCCTGGAACTCCCGCCCAAACAGCACTGTGGGAGCTCCTTCATCATCGGCGCTCCCTCAGAATCGAGGAAGACTTGTTTCCAGTCTAACAATGAGTCAACAGTCCAATACGGGAATTACAGTCACAGGTGGGACAGATAGTCGTTGAGAGTAAGGGAGGGTGGGACTGGTTTGCCGCACGCTCTTTCCGCTGCCTGCGTTTAATTTCTGCATGCTCTCGGCGATGAGACTCGAGGTGCTCAGCGCCCTCCCGGATGCACTTCCTCTACTTAGGGCAGTCTTTGGCCAGGGACTCCCAGGTGTCGGTGGGGATGTTGCACTTCCTCAGGGAGGTTTTGAGGGTGTCCTTGTAACGTTTCCTCTGTCCACCTTTGACTCATAGAAACATAGAAAATAGGTGCAGGAGTAGGCCATTCGGCCCTTCGAGCCTGCACCACCATTTGATAAGATCATGGCTGATCATCCCCTCAGTACCCCTTTCCTGCTTTCTCTCCATACCCCTTGATCCCCTTAGCTGTAAGGGCCATATCTAACTCCCTCTTGAATATATCCAATGAACTGGCATCAACAACTCTCTGCGGCAGGGAATTCCACGGTTAACAACTCTCTGATTGAAGAAGTTTCTCCTCATCTCAGTCCTAAATGGTCTACCTCTTATCCGAAGACTGTATCCCCTGGTTCTGGACTTCTTCAACATCGGGAACATTCGACCCGCATCTAACCTGTCCAGTCCTGTCAGAATCTTATATGTTTCTATGAGATCCCCTCTCATCCTTCTAAACTCCAATGTATAAAGGCCCAGTTGATCCAGTCTCTCCTCATATGTCAGTCCGGCCATCCCGGGAATCAGTCTGGTGAACCTTCGCTGCACTCCCTCAATAGCAAGAACGTCCTTCCTCAGATTAGGAGACCAAAATTGAACACAATATTCCAGGTGAGGCCTCACCAAGGCCCTGTACAATTGCAGTAAGACCTCCCTGCTCCTATACTCAAATCCCCTAGCTATGGAGGCCAACATACCATTTGCCTTCTTTACCACCTGCTGTACCTGCATGCCAACTTTCAATGATTGATGTACCATGACACCCAGGTCTCGTTGCACCTCCCCTTTTCCTAATCTGCCACCATTCAGATAATAGTCTGTCTTCGCATTTTTGCCCCCAAAGTGGATAACCTCACATTTATCCACATTATACTGCATCTGTCATGCATTTTCCCACTCACTTAACCTGTCCAAGTCACCCTGCAGCCTCTTAGCATCCTCCTCACAGCTCACATCGCCACCCAGTTTAGTGTCATCTGCAAACTTGGAGATATTACACTCAATTCCTTCATCCAAATCATTGATTAAGAGCTGGGGTCCCAGCACTGAGCCCTGCGGCACTCCACTAGTCACTGCCTGCCATTCTGAAAAGGACCCGTTTATCCCGACTCTCTGCTTCCTGTCTGCCAATCAGTTCTCTATACACGTCAGTATATTACCCCCAATACCATGTGCTTTGATTTTGCACACCAATCTCTTGTGTGGGACCTTGTCAAAAGCCTTTTGAAAGTCCAAATACACCACACCCACTGGTTCGCCGTTGTCCACTCGACTAGTTACATCCTCAAAAAATTCCAGAAGATTTGTCAAGCATGATTTCCCTTTCATAAATCCATGCTGACTTGGACCGATCCTGCCACTGCTTTCCAAATGGGCTGCTATTTCATCCTTAATAATTGATTCCAACATTTTCCCCACTACTGATACCAGGCTAACCAGTCTATAATTACCCGTATTCTCTCTGCCTCCCTTTTTAAAAGGCTCGTTTTCCATGAAGGAGTTCCAAGTAGAGCACTTGCTTTGGGAGCATTGGGTTTGGCATGCGAACAATGTGGCCGGCCCAGCGGACCTCCTTTGCCACACGGACTGCATCGGTTCAAGAAGGCCCATCACCACCTTGTCAAGGGCAAGTCGGGTGGGCAATAACTGCTGGCCTAGCCCGCTCCGCCAACACCCACAGAATGAGTAAAGAACAGAATCACATTTTGAAGCTAAGTGAGTCTGGCTCCAGAGGAGGGAAAGCTGACAGGTCTGTGTTGTGTATGTAGAATATAAGTATATACCCTGTACATTCAATGTACAGTTACATAAGACCACTGAATGTATCTTCACACTGTATACACTATACCTGTACCACCTGTGGAGACCTAGGGGTTACCTGCACACCGCAGGTAACGAAGTATAAAAGGGAGCTCACCTCACTGTATCCTCATTCAGGAGCTGCAATAAATGGACTAAGGTCACAACAGTTCATGTGCAATACCTTACCTCGTGGAGTCATTACTAGAGTGCTTTCAGCCACAACAGTCTGAGCAATGGGGAACCGAGCAGGGGGAAGGGGGAGGAAAGGTTCAGTCGGTCCCCCTCTGGGAGTTGCTGCTGTCAACACGTTGCCACAGGATTGGCCAACTGTGGGAGGCTGCACACAACCAACAGACCCGCCCCCACACACCGCTTCACCAATCACATGGCTCGGATGGGGTTGGGCGGCATTACAAACAACCAATAAACCTCTCACCTCTCAC
>NC_091995.1:69918577-70160672 GCF_044704955.1 Pristiophorus japonicus | reverse complement strand
GGGAGAAAGAGAAGAGAGGGGGGGGGGGAGAGAGAAAGAGAAGAGATGGGGGGGGGAAGAGAAAGAGAAGAGATGGGGGGGGGAAGAGAAAGAGAAGAGATGGGGGGGGGGGGGAGAAAAGAGAAGAGAGAGAGGAGGCGGCTCCTTCCCCACTGCCCGTTTCCCAGCACCAGCCCCTCTCCCACTCCCACCTCTCCCTTCTCCCACCTCTCCCCTCTCCCCTCTCCCCTCTCCCCACTCCACACTCCACACTCCCCTCTTCCCAGCCCGGCCCTTGCCCAGCCTGAAAGTCATCGCTTCACATGTCCCCGCCGGACTGAATCTCACACGAAACCCACATCGCGGGGAGTTACTTACTCGCAGTGCCGGCGCCTCCATCCCCGCTCCGCAGCGATTCACTCCGCGCTTTCTTTTCCTCTCTTCCTATATTTTGTCCTCCCCCCCCCTTTATATTTTCTTTCCCCCCTCCCTTTCACCAAAAGCTACAATCTCTCCCGCGTCACGTGATGGCCATGGATTGGGGTTTTGTACACAGACTCTGCCCTCAGACCCGTCTGGCAGAGCTCGGATTCCCAGCTCCCAATCCCATCCACTGCTCTGAGCTCCCTGCCTGCCAGAGCCACAGAGCTCTTCACTTTGCGATCCCAGCCACGCATTCCCGTCGTTTTCCAGCGCCTGTCAAGTGTGGGGCCTTCTGTCCCATTGCACACCACAGCCTATGTCTCATCTTTAGTCTTTCAAATAACATCTACCACTCATTTTCATCCATCGAACCTTTTTTTTTAATCTTACATCAATTAAAACAGAGAATGCTGGAAATACTCAGCAGGTCAGGCAGCATCTGTGGAGAGAGAAACAAAGTTAATGTTGCAGGTCGATAACCTTTCATCACACCCATCTTTTGTTTCTTAACTTGTCCCACTTATCGCCCACATTATCCTTTTTGTCATTTAATCACTCCTGCCCTCCACCCTCCATCACAGACCTTCCCTTTTGTTCGCCCCACTTTTTTCCTCCACCTTTTCTCTGCCTCTGTAACATAGAAACATCGAAAGTAGGTGCAGGAGTAGGCCATTCGGCCCTTCGAGCCTGCACCACCATTCAATATGACCATGGCTGATCATGCAACTTCAGTACCCCACTCCTGCCTTCTTTCCATATCCCTTGATTCCTTTAGCCGAAAGGGCCACATCTAACTTCCTTTTGAATATATCCAACGAACTGGCCTCAACAACTCTGCGGTAGAGAATTCCACAGTTTCACAACTCTCTGAGTGAAGACGTTTCTCCTCATCTCGGTCCTAAATGGCTTATCCCTTATCCTTAGACTGTGACCCCCGGTTTTGGACTTCCCCAACATCGGGAACATTCTTCCTGCATCTAACCTGTCCAATCCAATCAGAAATGTATATGTTTTTATGAGATCCCCTCTCATTCTTCTAAATCCCATTGAATATTAGCCTAGTAAATCCAGTCTTTCTTCATATGTCAGTCCTGTCATCCCGGGAAATAGCCTGGTGAACCTTCGCTGCACTCCCTCAATAGCAAGAATGTCCTTCGTCAGATTAGGAGACCAAAACTGAACACAATATTCAAGATGTGGCCTCACCAAGGCCCTGTACAACTGTAGTAAGACCTCCCTGCTCCTATACTCAAATCCTCTCGCTATGAAGGCCAACACGCCATTTGCCTTCTTCACCGCCTGCTGTACCTGCATGCCAACTTTCAATGACTGATGTACCATGACACCCAGGTCTCATTGCACCTCACCTTTTACTAATCTGTCACCATTCAGATAATATTCTGCCTTCCTATTTTTGCCACCAAAGTGGATAATCTCACATTTATCCATATTATACTGCATCTGCCATGTATTTGCCCACTCACCTAACCTGTCCAAGTCACCCTGTAGCCTCTTAGCGTCCTCCTCACAGCTCACACTGCCACCCAGCTTAGTGTCATCTGCAAACTTGGAGATATTACACTCAATTCCTTCGTCTAAATCATTAATGTATATTGTAAATACTTGCTTATAAACTGCTAAATCTCTTAACTTCTTTCAGTTCTGATGAAAGGACATCGACCTGAAACATAAACTCTGTTTCTCTCTCTCTCCACAGATGCTGCCTGACCCGCTGAGTATTTCAGCATTGTCTGTTTTTATTTCAGATTTTCAGCATCTGCAGTATTTTGCTTTTAAAAATCTTACAGCTGTCCATACTTCTAGAATCATAGAAGAATCTTTGAAATTTACAGCATGGAAGGAGGCCATTCGGTCCATCCTGTCTGTGCCAGATGAAAAAGAGCTACCTAGCCTAATCCCACATTCCAGCTCTAGGTCCGTAGCCCTACAGGTTACAGCTCTTCAAGTGCACATCCAAGTGCACATGCATGAAACACAAAAGGTTAGTATGCAGGTACAGCAAGTGATCAGGAAGGCCAATGGTATCTTGGCCTTTATTGCAAAGGGGATAGAGTATAAAAGCAGGGAAGTCTTACGACAGCTATATAAGGTATTGGTGAGGCCACACCTGGAATACTGCGTGCAGTTTTTGTTTCCATATTTACGAAAGGATATACTTGCTTTGGAGGCAGTTCAGAGAAGGTTCATTAGGTTAATTGCGGGGATGAGGGGGTTGACTTATGAGGAAAGGTTGAGTAGGTTGGGCCTCTACCCATTGGAATTCAGAAGAATGAGAGGTGATCTTGTCGAGACGTATAAGATTATGAGGGGGCTTGACAAGGTGGATGCAGAGAGGATGTTTCCACTGATGGGGGAGACTCGAACTAGAGGGCACGATCTTAGAATAAGGGGCCGCCCATTTAAAACAGAGATGAGGAGAAATTTCTTCTCTGAGAGGGTTGTAAATCTGTGGAATTCACTGCCTTAGAGAGCTGTGGAAGCTGGGACATTGAATAAATTTAAGACAGAAATAGACGGTTTCTTAATCGATAAGGGGTTAAGGGGTTATGGAGAACGGGCGAGGAAGTGGAGCTGAGTCCATGATCAGATCAGCCATGATCTTATTGAATGGCGGAGCAGGCTCGAGGGGCCGTATGGCCAACTCCTGCTCCTATTTCTTATGTTCTTATGTTCTTTACTTTTTAAATGTGATGAGAGTTTCTGCCTCTCCCACCCTTTCAGGCCGTGAGTTCCAGACCCCATCACCCTCTGCTCAACTATTTTCATTATTAAATACGTTTGTCCACATTTACAATGACAATTGGCTGTGTAAGCTTGTCTTACGAAAGATATAAAAACAGAAAATGCTGGAAATACTCAGCGGGTCAGGCAGCATCTATGGAGAGAGAAAGAGAGTTAACATCTCAGGTCGGTGACCCTTCATCAGAACTGGACAAAGTTGGGGATGTAACAGATTTTTAAGCAAGTATTGAGACAGAGAGAGGGGGAGAGGGGACAAAGGAACTAAAGGGAAGGTCTGTGATAGAAACATAGAAACATAGAAATTTACAGCGCAGAAAGAGGCCATTCCGGCCCATTGTGTCCGCGCCGGCCGACAAAGAGCTGCACAGCCCTCGGTCAGCAGCCCTGCAGGTTACATATAAACCTACAAACAACAAACAATGGCAGAAAGGCAACGAGCATCCGGCCCAACCAGCCCGCCCCACACAACTGCGACACCTCCTTATACTGAAACATTCTACACTCCACCCCAAACTGGCGCCATGGGAGAGGCAAAAACCAGATAAAAACCCCGGGTGATAGGGTGGAAGGCTGGAGAGATTATAAGACAAAAGGGAAGATGGGACAAGTAAAGAAACAAAGGAGCTGTCAATGGGAATGGCAGGGTCATCAACAGCTGCCGTATGAAACAATATGGGCAGAGGTTACACTCTGAAATTGTTCAACTCGATGTTGAGTCCAGAGGCGATAAAGTGCCTAAACGAAAGATGAAGTATTGTTCCTCGAGCTTACGTTGAGCTTCGTTGGAATAGTGCAGGAGGCCAAGGACGGAGAGGTCAGAGTGGGACTGGAGTGGGGAATTAAAGTGACAGGCGACCGGAAGCTCAGGGTCACACTTGCGGACTGAACGGAGATGCTCCCAAAGTGGTCTCCCAATCTACGCTTGGTCTCCCCAGTGTAGATCACATCGTGAGCAGCAAATACAGTATACTAATTGAAAGAAGTACAAGTAAATCGCTGTTTCACCTGGAAGGAGTATTTCGGTTCTTGGATAGTGGGAAGGGAGGAGGTAAAAGGGCAGAGCATCTCCTGCACTTACACGGAAAGGTGCCGTGGGAAGGGGAGGGGGTGACTGTGGAATGGACCAGGGTGTCACGGAGGGAGTGGTCCCTTTGGAACGCTGAGAGGAGAGGGGAGGGGAAGATGTGATTGGTGGTGGGATCACGCTGGAGGTGGTGGAAATGTCGGAGGATGGTCCGTTGAATGTGGAGGCTGCTGGGGTGAAAGGTGAGGACAAGGGGAACCCTGTCGTGGTTCTGAGAGGGAGGGGGAGGGGTGAGAGCAGAGGTGCGGGAAATAGAACGGACACGGCCGAGGGCCATGTTAACCACGGAGGAGGGGAATCCTTGGTTGAGGAAAAAGGAAGACATGTCAGAGGCACTAATGTGAAAGCTGGCGTCGTCAGAGCAGATGCGACGGAGACGGAGAAACTGGGAAAATGGAATGGTGTCCTTACAGGATGTGGAGTGGGAGGAAGTGTAACCCAGGTAACCGTGGGAGTCAATGGGCTTATAGTTGATTCTGGTCACAAGCTTATCCCCAGAGATGGAGACAGAGAAGTCGAGGAAGGGAAGGGAAGAGTCGGAGGTGAAGGTGAGGGAAGGGTGGAAATTGGAAGCAAAGTGAATGAAATTTTCAAGTTCAGGGCGAGAGCAGGAAACAGCACCGACACAGTCATTAATGGAGGGGACCCGAGTAGGACTGGAACAAAGAATGTTCCACATACCCCATGAAAAGGCAGGCATAGCTAGGACCCATGCGGGTTCCCATAGCAACACCTTTCATGATGAAAGGTGTCTTGGCCTTGGAGTGAGTGCTGTGCAGATTCACCAGAATTATGCCAGGGATCACATGGTTAAGTTATGAGTAAAGGATGCATAAACGTGGCTTGTATCCCCTTGATTTTAAAGGTTGCGGGGTAATATAATCGAGGTGTTTCAAATGATAAGAGGAGTTGCTCGGGTAGATTGGGAGAAACTATTTCCTCTGGTGGGGGGAGTCCAGAACAAGGGGGCAGAACCTTAAAATTAGAGCCAGGCCGTTCAGGGGTGATGTCATACAAAGGGCAATGGGAATCTGGAATTCTCTCCTCCAAAAGGTTGTGGATGCTGAGAGTCAATTGGAGTTTTCAAGACTGAGATCGCTATATTTTTTTATTAACTAAGAGCATTGAGGGAAATGGAATTGAGCACAGGAGGTGATGGGTGAGCAGGACTCGGTATGAGTTAGGACACGGGTCAGCGAGCACAGGGGTGATGGGTGAGCGGGACTCGGTGTGAGTTAGGACACAGGTCAGCGAGTATAGGGGTGATGGGTGAGCAGGACACGGTGTGAGTTAGGACACGGGTCAACGAGTACAGGGTTGATGGATGAGTGGGACTCGGTGCGAGTTAGGACACGGGCAGCAGAGTTTTGGAGAGGTTTTGGATAAAAGGTGAAGTTATCTTTGTACTCACCCAAAGGGGCGAGGGGAGGAAGAAAGGTAGCCAGATTTATTGATATGTGTAAAGTCCTTACTCTGTAGCATGAAACCACACAAGGCACATTCTGGGGACAAGGTCACTCTTTGACCTTAACTCTTAATTCCAGGACTCCAGAAGTGAGGACCTTGCATGGGACCTCCCTTTATATACCTGTGTGATCAGGTAAGGAGTGTCTCCCACAAGTTCACCCCTTGTGGTCAAGGTGTGCATCTAAGTTGAGTGTATACAGTAATACAGTGGTGTTACATTGTGGTTACAAACATGACAATATGTTCACTGGAAACTCACTGAATAGGAAAGAAGTAAGAGGGACAGCCCTCCCATTGGCTGGGAACAAAAGGGAAAAGGACGCAGGGACACAGGGGCAGCCAATCAGACAGCTAACTCGAGGGAGAAAGCCCAGTCCAGGAAGAGGAAACTCGCTCTTTGTAGAGTTGGTCAGTATCAGAAGGCAGACGGGGACACTGATAGGGGCAGGGAGACATTTTTCTTATTATTTTCCTTGTTCTCAGCAAGGGTTCTGTAAGCAACTGAATCGAGGTGGTATTCGTTACTTTGAATGCTCACTTGCTGTCTGTGAAATAAAACAAAACGATTTCTCTGGCAGGACGGTCAGTAAGCAAAAGTCACAGATTTAAGATAATTGGCAAAAGATCCTGAGGGGATTTTTTTACGCAGCGAGTTGTTGTGATCTGGAACTCGCTGCCTGAAAGGACGGTAGGAGCAGATTCAATAGTAACTCTCAAAAGGGACTTGGATATATTCTTGTGGAAGAGAAATTTGAAGGGCTATGGGGCAAGAGTGGGGGAATGGGATTCATTGGATAGCTCCTTCGAAGAGCCAGCATAGGCATGATGGGCCGAATGGTCTCCTGATCTGCTGTCAGGTTTGTACCTGGCCTTGTCTCATTAGTGTGTCTAAGTCTGCGATCGAAAAGCTTGGCGAAGCTTAAGTGAGGAAACGTGTGAAAGACGTGACTAGTGCATAGAACATGGGCACATAGGAACATGTGAACATGAACAAAGAAACATAGGAACATGTGAACATGAACAAAGAAACATAGGAACATGGGAACATGAACATCAGAATATGGGAACATGAACATAGGAATATGAGAATATGGGAACATGGGAATATGGGACTATGGGAACATGAACATGGGAATATGGGAATATGAACATAGGAACGTTGGAACATGAGAACATGGGAATATGAACATGGGAACAGCAGGAGGCCATTCGGCCCCTCGAGCCTGTTCCGCCATTCAAATAGATCGTGTTGGATCTGTATTTTAACTCCATCCACCCGCCTTAGTTCCCTAACTCCTATTACCCTCACCCAACAAAAACCTATCAATCTCAGTTTTGAAGTTTTCAATTGACCCCCCCCCCCTCCCCCGCCCTCCGGCCTCAACAGCTTTTTAGGGGGGAGAGTTCCAGATTCCCACTGCCCTTTGTGCGAAGAAATGCTTCCTGACATCACCCCTGAGCGGCCTGGCTCTAATTTTAGTGTTATCCCCCTTGTTCTGGACACGCCCCCACCAGGGGAGATACTTTCTCTCTATCTACCCTGCCAATATATTCAAGAGAATACATGCCTAGTCTATACAGAGTTACAGCCCCAGTATCATTCTGGTCAACCTGCGATGCACCCCCTCCATATCCTTCCCCTGGTGCGGTGCCCACAACTGAACACTGCTCCAGGTGGGGTCTGGCCAACCTCTGCTCCTGTCTATCCCACTTAAGATATGGACAACATTCCTTGAGCCTTTTAAATTATTTTTTGTACCTGTCCACTGGCTCTTGGTGAATTCTGTTCTTGGATCCCTAAATCTCTCTGCCCTTCTACAGTTCCGAGCTTTTCCCCATTTAGAAAATACTCTGATCTATCCGTCTTATGTCCAAAGTGGACGACGTCACACGTCCCCACATTGAAATCCATCTGCTACAGTTTTCCCCCCTCACTGAGTTTATCGATGTCCCCTTGCAACTTTCTGCTGTCATCTATTTACTACGGCTCACGAGCTCCAGGTGGGCAGAGGAAACGTTACAAGGACATCCTCAAAGCCTTTTTGATAAAGTACAACATCGCCACCGACACCTGGGAGTCCCTGGCCAAAGACTGCCCTAAGTGGAGGAAGAGCATCCGGGAGGACGCTGAGCACTTCGAGTCTCGTCGCCGAGAGCATGCAGAAATCAAGCGCAGGCAGCGGAAGGAGCGTGCGGCAAATCTGTCCCACCCTCCCCTTCCCTCAACCACTGTCTGTCCCACCTGTCACAGAGACTGTAATTCCCATATTGGACTGTTCAGCCACCTGAGAACTCATTTTTAGAGTGGAAGCAAGTCTTCCTCAATTTCGAGGGACTGCCTATGATGATGATGATGGTGCCTTCTAACTTAGTGTCATCAGTAAACTTGGATCTACAGCTCTCTATTCCTTTAATCAAGTCATTGATAAATATAGTGAAATGCTGAGGCCCCAGTTTAGATTTCTGTGGGACATCACTAGACGCATCCTGCTAATTGGAGCACATAGCCATTATCCCTACTCTCTGACTCCTACCACCTAACCAATCCCCAACATTTCAATGGATTGCCTCCAATTCCATGTGCTCTCATTTTTGCTAACTGTCACTTGTGTGAAACCTTATTGAATGCCTTCTGGAAGTCTCTATAAATAACATCAATAGGCACTCTCTTATCTACCACGTTACTGACCTCCTCAAAATAATACAACTGGGTTCATTAGACATGACTTGCCCGTTACAAATAGATATATTACAGAAAGGGAGTGAGTTACAGGCTGGAATCTAATCGAGGGGATTTGGTGGATTGATCAAGGGATTCAGCCGAGGTTCATATATAGAATAGCAGGTACCCGGGAGGTGAGTTACAGGCTGGAATCTAATTGAACTATAGGGGAGTCAAGGGCTATGGAGAACAGGCAGGAAAGTGGAGTCAAGGCCAAGATCCCGAGGGGCCATATGGCCTACTCCTGCTCCTATTTCTTATGTTCTTATGTTCTTATGAAGGGTTTGGGTGGTTTATATATAGAATAACAGATACCCAGGAGGTGAGTTGCAGGCTGGAATCAAATTGAGGGGTTCAGGGGGTTTATATATAGAATAATAGATGCTCGGGTATAAGTTACAGACTGGAATCTAATCGAGGGGTTTGTGGGGGTAAGGGGGTGGGGATGTTTGTATATAAAATAACAAATACCTGGCCAATAGTTACAGGCTAGAATCCAATCAAGGGATTCAGGGGGTTTATATATAGAATAACAGATACCCGGGTGAGAGTTACAGACTGCAATCTAATCGAGGATGTTTGGGGTGGGGGGGTGGAGGTCAGGGGGTGGGGAGGGTTATATACAGAGTAACAGATATCCGGGAGTGAGTTACAGGCTGGAATCTAGACGAGGTGTTCGGGGGGGTTTATATATAGGATAACAGATGCCCAGGAGTGAGTTACAGGCTGGAATGTAATCGAGGAGTTTGGGATGGGTTATATAGAGAATAACTCTCTGAGTGAAGAAGTTTCTCCTCATCTCAGTCCTAAATGGCCTGCCCCTTATCCTAAGACTGTGTCCCCTGGTTCTGGACTTCCCCAACATCGGGAACATTCTTCCCGCATCTAACCTGTCCCGTCCCGTCAGAATCTTATATGTTTCTATGAGATCCCCTCTCATCTTTCTAAACTCCAGTGAATAAAGGCCCAGTTGATCCAGTCTCTCCTCATATGTCAGTCCGGCCATCCCTGGAATCAGTCTGGTGAACCTTCGCTGCACTCCCTCAGCTCAGATTAGGAGACCAAAACTGAACGCAATATTCCAGGTGAGGCCTCACCAAGGCCCTGTACAACTGCAGTAAGACCTCCCTGCTCCTATACTCAAATCCCCTAGCTATGAAGGCCAACATACCATTTGCCTTCTTCACCGCCTGCTGCACCTGTATGCCAACTTTCAATGACTGATGAACCATGACACCCAGGTCTCGTTGCACCTCCCCTTTTCCTAATCTGCCACATTCAGATAATAGACTGTCTTCGCGTTTTTGCCCCCAAAGTGGATAACCTCACATTTATCCATATTATACTGCATCTGCCATGTATTTGCCCACTCACCTAACCTGCAGCCTTTTAGCGTCCCCCTCACAGCTCACACCTCCACCCAGTTTAGTGTCATCTGCAAACTTGGAGATATTACCCTCAATTCCTTCATCCAAATCATTGATGTATATTGTAAAGAGCTGGGGTCCCAGCACTGAGCCCTGCGGCACTCCACTAGTCACTGCCTGCCATTCTGAAAAGGACCCGTTTATCCCGACTCTCTGCTTCCTGTCTGCCAACCACATCAGTACATTACCTCCAATACCATGTGCTTTGATTTTGCACACCAATCTCTTGTGTGGGACCTTGTCAAAAGCCTTTTGAAAGTCCAAATACATCACATCCACTGATTCTCCCTTGTCCACTCTACTAGTTACATCCCCAAAAAATTCCAGAAGATTTGTCAAGCATGATTTCCCTTTCATAAATCCATGCTGACTTGGACCGATCCTGTCACTGCTTTCCAAATGTGCTGCTATTTCATCCTTAATAATTGATTCCAACATTTTCCCCACCACTGATGTCAGGCTAACCGGTCTATAATTACCTGCTTTCTCTCTCCCTCCCTTTTTAAAAAGTGGTGTTACATTAGCTACCCTCTAGTCCATAGGAACTGATCCCGAATCGATACTGTTGGAAAATGATCCATAATGCATCCACTATTTCTAGGGCCACTTCCTTAAGTACTCTGGGATGCAAACTATCAGACCCCGGGGATTTACCGGCCTTCAATCCCATCAATTTCCCTAACACAATTTCCCGCCAAATAAGGATATCCTTCAGTTCCTCCTTCTCACTAGACCCTCGGTCCCCTAGTACTTTCGGAAGGTTATTTGTGTCTTCCTTTGTGAAGACAGAACCAAAGTATTTGTTCAATTGGTCTGCCATTTCTTGTTCCCCATTATATATTCACCTGAATCCGACTGCAAGGGACCTACGTTTACCTTTACTAATCTTTTTCTCTTCACATATTTATAGAAGCCTTTGCAGTCAGTTTTTATGTTCCCGGCAAGCTTCTTCTCGTACTCTATTTTCCCCCTCTTAATTAAACCCTTTGTCCTCCCCTGCTGAATTCTAAATTTCTCCCAGTCCTCAGGTTTGCTGCTTTTTCTGGCCAATTTATATGCCTCTTCCTTGGATTTAACACTATCCTTAATTTCCCTTGTTAGCCACCTTCCCCGTTTTATTTTTACTCCAGACAGGGATGTACAATTGCTGAAGTTCATCCATGCGATCTTTAAATGTTTGCCATTGCCTATCCACCGTCAACCCTTTAAGTATCATTTGCCAGTCTATTCTAGCCAATTCACGCCTCAAACCATCGAAGCTACCTTTCCTTAAGTTCAGGACCCTAGTTTCTGAATTATCTGTGTCACTCTCCATCCTAAAAAAGAATTCTACCATGTTATGGTCACTCTTCCCCAAGGGGCCTCGCACAACAAGATTGCTAATTCGTCCTTTCTCATTACACATCACCCAGTTTAGGATGGCCAGCTCCCTGGTTGGCTCCTCGACATATTGGTCTAGAAAACCATCCCTAATACACTCCAGGAAATCCTCCTCCACCGCATTGCTACCAGTTTGGTTAGCCCAATTAGTATGTAGTTTAAAGTCACCCATGATAACTGCTGTACCTTTATTGCACGCATCCCTTATTTCTTGTTTGATGCTGTCCCCAAATTTACTACTACTGGTTGGTGGTCTGTACACAACTCCCACTAGCGTTATCTGCCCCTTGGTATTCCGCAGCTCCACCCATACCGATTCCACATCATCCAGGCTAATGTCCCTCCTTACTATTGCATCAATTTCTTCTTTAACCAGCAATGCCACCCCGCCTCCTTTTCCTTTCTGTCTATCCTTCCTAAATGTTGAATACCCCTGGATGTTGAGTTCCCAGCCTTCGTCACCCTGGAGCCATGTCTCCGTGATGCCAATTACATCATGCCCGTTAACTGCTACCTGCGCAGTTAATTCGTCCACCTTATTCTGAATACTCCTCGCATTGAGGCACAGAGCCTTCAGGCTTGTCTTTTTAACAGACTTTGCCCCTTTAGAATTTTGCTGTAATGTGGCCCTTTTTGCTTTTGGTGGATGGGGGCATGACTGAGCACTGAAGGGTCCAGTCACCTGATGTCATGTCATTATAATCCATGTATAAGCTGACCTAAGTTGTACACCTTGAGAACATTGACCACAAGGAGCAAACTTGTGGGAGACACTCCTCACCTGGACTTTCAGGTATAAAAGGGCAAGCTCCACCCACCTTCCACTTGAGATCTTGGTAATAAAGGTAACTGGTCACAGAGTGACCTTCTCTCAAGTATGGGCCTCATGTGCATTTATACTGTACAGTAAGGACATATCATTGGCGACGAGAAACTGGGATTTAAACCACGCGAGCATGGCCACTAGCAGCACAGAAGAGAGGTACTGTGTTGGTGATGATTGGGACGACTTTATTGAGAGACTACAGCAAAGTTTTGTCACTAAGGAATGGTTGGGACAGGATTCGGCCGACAAACGCAGGGCTCATCTCCTGACGGTTTGTGGATCCAGAACGTACTCCCTGATGAAAGACCTTCTAGCGCCAGAGAAGCCGGCGGACATGATGTTCGAAGAGCTCAGTAAGTTGATCGGGGAACACCTTAAACTGGCGAGCAGCATGCACATGGCGAGACACCGGTTTTACACGCACCGGCGGCGAGAAGGGCAAAGCATTCCAGACTTCGTGGCAGACCTCCGGCGACTGGCGAGCCTATGTAAGTTCCCAGATGCATGCAGAGCGGAGATGCTGCGAGACTTTTTTATTGAGGGCATTGGGCATGCGGGGTTTTCAGGAAACTGATTGAGACCAAAGACTTGACCTTGGAAGTGGCGGCTATGATAGCCCAGACATTTATCTCAGGGGAGGAAGAGACCAGACTGATGTATGACAAAAATCTTGGCTCAAATGCGGCAAATGACCAGGAAGTCAACATTGTTAACGCGGCACACAGTTCTCTAGGCAGTCAAGGGCAATCGGACATGCCCCAGCATGTAGTCGGACCCAAAGGGGGAATTCAACAGAGACAATGGCTAGCTGAACGGTGATTCATGCCATTGCAATGCAGCCAGTAATGGGACCATCAACACCTGTGAATGGTGCGCTTAAGGACAGTTACAGAGATAGTCAGAGACGATCGCCTGGTAATGGACCTTTTGTTTCCAACAACGGAGCCTCCAGCTCATGCTGGAGGTGTGGAGGCAAACACCCAGCCAGAGCTTGCAGGTATCAGCAATATACCTGCAAAAACTGCAACGTCAGCGGTCACTTGGCGCGTATGTGCAGGAAGCCTGCAGCCAGGTTGATGTACGAGGAGGACGGGCCCGATGTAAGCCCTACGAGGCCAAATGAATACTGGAGGAAATCGCTGGAAGCTGAAGTTCAGCGAGTTCATGTGGAGCACGTATACAGTTCATATACCAGGACGCCACCGATAATGATGAAAGTGCTCCTCAATGGCATCCCAGTATTAATGGAGCTCAACATGGGGGCCAGCCAGTCCCTGATGAGTATCAAATAGTTCGAAAGGTTGTGGGTGTCCAAGGCCAGGAGGCCAAAATTATTGCCGATTGACACACAGCTACGGACATATACAAAGGAGATCATTCCGGTGCTAGGCAGCACCACGGTAGTCGTGACCCACAAAGATTCGGAGAACAGGTTGCCACTTTGGATTGTCCCGGGGGACGGTCCTGCACTACTGGGGAGGAATTGGCTTGCTGTCATGAACTGGAAATGGGGCGATGTCAATGCAATTTCTTCTGTGGAGCGAGTATCATGCTCACAGGTCCTGGACAAATTTGACTCATTATTTCAACCCGGCATTGGCACTTTCATGGGGACCAAGGTCATGATTCACATAAACCCGGACGTCAGGCCAGTACACCACAAGGCCAGAGCGGTGCCGTACATGATGTGGGAAAAGATAGAAGACGAATTGGACCGCCTGCTGAGGGAAGGCATCATCTCGCCAGTCGAATTCAGTGACTGGGCGAGCCCTATTGTGCCGGTGCTCAAAGCGGATGGGTCGGTCAGGATATGTGGCGATTACAAGGCCACCATCAATCGGGTGTCACTCCAAGACCAGTACCCACTACCGAGAGCGGAGGACATCTTTGCGACGCTATCCGGTGGCAAACTTTTTTCAAAATTGGACCTGACCTGAGCTTACATGACCCAGGAGCTGGCGAGTGAGTCGAAGAAGCTGACCACCATCACGACACACAAGGGGTTATTTGAGTATAACAGATGTTCCTTCGGGATTCGTTCGGCCGCCACGATCTTTCAGTGAAATATGGAAAGCCTCCTCAAGTTGATTCCAGGGACGGTGGTTTTTCAGGACGACATCCTCATCACGGGTCGCGATACTGAAGAACACCTCCACAACCTGGAGGAGGTGCTACGCAGACTGGATCGAGTAGGGCTGCGACCGAAAAAGATGAAGTGCGTCTTCTTAGCTCCAGAGGTAGAATTCCTGGGGAGGAGGATAGCAGCAGACGGGATCAGACCTACTGCGTCCAAAACGGAAGCGATCCAGAGAGCACCCAGACCCCGTAACATGACGGAGCTGCGTTCGTTCCTGGGGCTCCTGAACTATTTTGGTAACTTTCTTCCCAAATTGAGCACGCTGCTAGAGCCGCTACACGTGCTCCGACGCAAAGGTCGTGAATGGGTCTGGGGGGACAGCCAGGAAAGGGCACACAATTTGTTATGCTCCAACAAACTGTTAACGTTATATAACCCGTGTAAGAAACTTGTTTTAACGCGCGATGCGTCGTCCTATGGTGTCGGGCGCTTGTTGCAGCATGTCAATGCCAAGGGTCAGTTACAGCCGGTAGCTTATGCCTCCAGAAGTCTGTCCCAGGCAGAAAGGGGCTACGGAATGGTAGAAAAGGAAGTGCTAGCATGTGTATATGCAGTAAAAAAAATGCACCAGTACCTGTTTGGCAGGAAATTTGAGCTGGAGACAGATCACAAACACCTAACGTCCCTTTGGCCAACAACAAGGCCACAAATGCGAATGCATCAGCCCGCATACAGAGGTGGGCACTCGCGTTAGCCACCTATGACTACACAATTCGGCACAGACCGGGCACTGAAAACTGCGCCGATGCACTCAGCAAGCTCCCACTAGCCACCACTGAGGGGGCAACTGAGCATGCTGCTGAGATGGTCATGGCTGTTGGAGCTTTCTAAAGCGAAGGCTCACCTGTGACAGCCCGTCAGATTAAAGTCTGGACAAATAAAGACCTGTTGCTGTCTTTAGTTAAGAAATGTGTCCTGAATGGGGACTGGGCAGCCACGTATGGGGCATGCCCTGAGGAATTTAAACCGTTTCATCGGCGCAAGGATGAACTCTCGATTCAGGCCGATTGCCCACTGTGGGGAAACCGAGTCGTCATGCCCCAGATGGGCAGAGAGATGTTTATCAGAGAACTTCACAATGAGCACCCGGGCATTGTCATGATGAAGGCAATTGCCAGGTCACACGTTTGGTGGCCAGGGATAGATGCAGAACTGGAACTTTGTGTTCGCAGGTGCCACACGTGTGCTCAGCTGGGCAATGCACCCAGGGAAGCCCCCCTTAGCCCCTGGTCCTGGCCCGCCAAGCCTTGGTCACGCATCCATGTGGACTACGCAGGTCCTTTCATGGGAAAAATGTTTTTGGCTGTCGTAGACGCCTACTCCAAATGGATTGAGTGTGCCATTTTAAATTCAAGCACATCCTCTGCCACGGTAGAAAGTCTACGGGTAATGTTCGCCGCCGATGGTCTACCGGATGTCTTGGTCAGCGACAATGGCCTGTGCTTCACAATTCATGGCAGGCAATGGGATTAACCATGTCAGAATGGCACCATTCAAGCCGGCCTCAAATGGCCAGGCAAAACGAGCAGTGCAGATAATCAAACAGGGGATGCTCAGGATCCAAAGGGGTTCCCTACCTGTTGGCCAATAGATCCCAACCACACTCGCTCACAGGGTTCCACCCGCAGAGCTGCTAATGAAAAGGACACTCAAAACCAGGTTATCCCTTATATACCCTACAATGAAAGAAATTGTTGAGAGCAGGCATCAGTCACAATGTGACTACCATGACAGGAATACGAGGGCGTGATGTATTGATGTCAATGACCCTGTTTTTGTCCTTAATTACGCTGCACGGCCCAAATGGCTCGCAGGCACTGCGATTGCCAAAGAGGGGAATAGGGTTTTGATAGTTAAACTTACCAATGGACAAATCTGCCACAAACGCGTGAATCAAACTAAAAGGAGGTTCAGTAACCCCATAGAAGAAGTAGAGGAAGAACACGACGTAGAGTTTACTCCACCACAGGTGACCGAACAACGGAACCAAGTGGAGGAGAGCCCAGTCACTGTGGGCAGTCCGGACAGGCCTGAGGCACCGCAAACAGCAGACACTCAGGCCAGCGCCCAACAACCAGAGCCCCAACTCAGGCGCTTTACAAGGGAGCATAAACCACCAGAGAGACTTAACCTGTGATCCCAATAAGACTTTGGGGGGAGGTGATGTCATGTATTCAACTATCATTGTAACCCATGTATAAGCTGACCTAAGTTGTACACCTTGAGAACATTGACCACAAGGGGGTGAACTTGTGGGAGACACTCCTAACCTGGACTTTCAGGTATAAAAGGGGAAGCTCCACCCACCTTCATCACTTGACGTCTCGGTAATAAAGGTAACTGATCACAGAGTGACCTTCTCAAGTATGGGCCTCGTGTGCATTTATACTGTATGGTAAGGACTGTGTCAGTCTCTCTGGCTGCTGTCAGTCACACAGTGACCCGGCCTGGACTGGGGGAGAGCTGCCCTGGCTCACTGTCTGCCCTGGGACACTTTGGGACATTAGCTCCGGCCACACGGCCCATGGACACGGTGCCCCCTCCCATTACACTCCTGTAATTTCCGAGCTCACCAACAGTCCTGATTTCCCCTCCTGGGGGACTTCCATCGAGTCAAATAAACCGCCTACCTCCCCTCAGGCACTGAATGCAACAGCCCGTGGATGGGGTCCTTCCTGGAGATTGTACGCGAGATGCTTGGTGTCAAGCATTAGTTCCTAAACACGACCTTATTAAATATTTTCTCTGAACATAGATGTTATAACCATGCATCCATTGGATACAAACCATATTTGCATATAATGTTAAAATCTGTTGGCTTTCTGTAATAGTACCTAGTCAATTCGCTTATGCCATGCTCTTGTCACATTTGCAGAGGAAGATATCTAAGAATCGGGCGGAGCAGAGGCCATGCAGAAATACACACCCTGACAGACTTGGAGCAACGTGCTGCAGACTAGTGGGCAGCCACAGTCGCTCTGCCACCCGTGGTGGTGCAGGTCCCGTTGTTGTGCCGCGTGAATAATGTGTAAACCAGTCGGAATTCAAAGTAAGGTAATGGCATTTCATTATAATATATGAATGATGTCATGTTATGCATGCAGCTTCTGTACTAATCTCAGGTTAAGAACATAAGAACATAAGAAATACGAGCAGGAGTCGGCCATTTGACCCCTCGAGCCTGCTCCGCCATTCAATAAGATCATGGCTGCTCTGATCATGGACTCAGCTCCACTTCCCCGCCCGCTCCCCATAACCCTTGACTCCCTTATCGCTCAAAAATCTGTCTATCTCCACCTTAAATATATTCAATGACCCAGCCTCCACAGCTCTCTGGGGCAGAGAATTCCATAGATGTACAACCATATGAAGCAATTATATGTAACGTCTCTCGTTCACATTTATTGCAGTAGTGTTTCTCCTCATACATATGCCAGCGCAGTGCAAGCGTTCTCATGTCTACCCTTCTCTTTTAATAACCTCACTTATGTTTTGCAGATCCCGAGACTCCCCGAGGCATAAAGGGAGGCCCCTGCACCAACCCCTTTGCCGCTGCAGGTGGTCATCACCACGGGTCCAGAGGAGACGGCAACTGAGGAGGAGGAAGGTGACCAATTTTCATCGGTTGTACCTGCGGGGCCAAGCGGCTTGCAGCAGGCCACCCCAAGGCGTACAGTGCCCTCGCCGACCCCACAGAGGTTAAGTCGGTGAGGTAGGCACGGGCTGCGACAGGCAGATCCTAACGAGAGCGTGGCCTCACTGGCCAGGGTGAGTGTTGACATCAATCGAGAGCTCCTCCAGCCGATTGGTGGGTTGACCGAAAATATTGCCGCACTGTCCTCACCGAATAACGGAGGACATGGAGCGGAGAGTTGTGGCAATGGGCCAAACAACCAATGCTGTCCATGCCTTGTGGCTTGCGATAGTGTCAGGAGACGGCACTGCACCCCAAGGTGCCGTCCCACCGAGCACCAGGACAGATGCGAGACAGGAGGAGGAACTTCCTTCTGACTCGGAACACATTTCTTCTCCACGACCAACTGAGGAGGTTCTGCCGACGTCACTGCCCCCCCCCATCCCCTGCCCCCACAACAGCAGACCTTGAGGTCCTCTGCTGCAAGGCATCCTGTTCCCATTACTCAGGGAGTTAAACGGGGATTTACAACAAGGGGCTTCAAGGTTCAGGAGGGAAGCATGGCCGCAGGTAGGGAGAAGGAGGGGTAATGTATATAGTTCTTAGTTCTTGTTAAAAATACATTTTTGTTAAATGATCACTGTTGGGGATGGTGGGAGGGTGTTGTTACATTATTGTGTTAAAAATATTGTTGACTGGTCGGTGTTGGGGTGTTATAGATGTTTGTTCTAAAAATTTTCAAATTTGTCTTTAATTATTAAACATTTTTATTTAACTTTACAATTGTCCTGAAGTGTCTTCTAATAACGTAAGGTAAAAGATCAATACAAGGATTGGAAAAAATGGCCATGGCCAGGCCAGGCAAGGATGCAATGTAACGCAACTGTAGCTCACCAATGTAAGTTCACGCAAAGTGTTCATTTATGAGCTGCTGACGCAAGACTTTTGCAGCTGCGTAACTACCACAGAGCATTTCCAGTCTTGCGGTGGGGGCATGGGGGCATGGAGGCATGGGTTCATCGCCAGGCTGATTGTCCTCCCCGAGGTCCTCATCATCCTCCTCCTCGTCCTCCTCTTGCGCCTCCCCTCTCTCCTGAGGTGGCCCGGCGATCCCATCTGACAATTGTTGTCCTCTCCTCATAGCAAGGTTATGCAACATGCCGCACACCACAATAAACTCAGCGGCCTGCTCAGGGTGGTATTGTAGGCTGCCTCCTGAGTGGTCCAGGCATCTGAAGCACTGCTTAAGCACTCCAATTGTCTTTTCGACGCTATTGCGTGTGGCTATATGGCTTTCGTTGTAATGCTTCTCGGCTTCCGTCTGGGGCTTACGCAGGGGGGTCATGAACCAGCTGGAAAGGCCATACCCTTTATCCCCCAGCATCCAACCGTGACTTTGTGGCTGACTCTTAAACAGGTCAGACACAGTGCTCTCAGGCAAGATGTGTGCATCTTGCTACCAGTGCCACGTGATAGTCAGAGTAGGAATCGCAGGATAGCGCAGATGAATACGTGGCTTGAGCAGTGGTGCAGCAGGGAGGGATTCAAATTCCTGGGGCATTGGGACCGGTTCTGGGGGAGGTGGGACCAGTACAAACCGGACGGTCTGCACCTGGGCAGGACCGGAACCAATGTCCTAGGGGGAGTGTTTGCTAGTGCTGTTGGGGAGGATTTAAACTAATATGGCAGGGGGATGGGAACCAATGCAGGGAGACAGAGGGAAACAAAAAGGAGGCAAAAGCAAAAGACAGAAAGGAGATGAGGAAAAGTGGAGGGCGGAGAAACCCAAGGCAAAGAACAAAAAGGGCCACTGTACAGCAAAATTCTAAAAGGACAAAGGGTGTTAAAAAAACAAGCCTGAAGGCTTTGTGTCTTAATGCAAGGAGTATCCGCAATAAGGTGGATGAATTAATTGTGCAAATAGATGTTAATAAATATGATGTGATTCGGATTACGGAGACGTTGCTCCAGGATGATCAGGGCTGGGAACTCAACATTCAGGGGTATTCAACATTCAGGAAGGATAGAATAAAAGGAAAAGGAGGTGGGGTAGCATTGTTGGTTAAAGAGGAGATTAATGCAATAGTTAGGAAAGACATTAGCTTGGATGATGTGGAATCTATATGGGTAGAGCTGCAGAACACCAAAGGGCAAAAAACGTTAGTAGGAGTTGTGTACAGACCTCCAAACAGTAATAGGGATGTTGGGGAGGGCATCAAACAGGAAATTAGGGGTGCATGCAATAAAAGTGTAGCAGTTATAATGGGTGACTTTAATATGCACATAGATTGGGCTAGCCAAACTGGAAGCAATATGGTGGAGGAGGATTTCCTGGAGTGCATAAGGGATGGTTTTCTAGACCAATATGTTGAAGAACCAACTAGGGGGGAGGCCATCTTAGACTGGGTGTTGTGTAATGAGAGAGGATTAATTAGCAATCTCATTGTGCGAGGCCCCTTGGGGAAGAGTGACCATAATATGGTGGAATTCTGCATTAGGATGGAGAATGAAACAGTAAATTCAGAGACCATGGTCCAGAACTTAAAGAAGGGTAACTTTGAAGGTATGAGGCGTGAATTGGCTAGGATAGATTGGCGAATGATACTTAGGGGGTTGACTGTGGATGGGCAATGGCAGACATTTAGAGACCGCATGGATGAATTACAACAATTGTACATTCCTGTCTGGCGTAAAAATAAAAAAGGGAAGGTGGCTCAACCGTGGCTATCTAGGGAAATCAGGGATAGTATTAAAGCCAAGGAAGTGGCATACAAATTGGCCAGAAATAGCAGCGAACCTGGAGACTGGGAGAAATTTAGAACTCAGCAAAGGAGGACAAAGGGTTTGATTAGGGCAGGGAAAATGGAGTACGAGAAGAAGCTTGCAGGGAACATTAAGGTGGATTGCAAAAGTTTCTTTGGTATGTAAAGAGAAAAAGGTTAGTAAAGACAAACGTAGGTCCCCTGCAGTCAGAATCAGGGGAAGTCATAACGGGGAACAAAGAAATGGCAGACCAATTGAACAAGTACTTTGGTTCGGTATTCACTGAGGAGGATACAAACAACCTTCCGGATATAAAAGGGGTCAGAGGGTCTAGTAAGGAGGGGGAACTGAAGGAAATCTTTATTAGTCGGGAAATTGTGTTGGGGAAATTGATGGGATTGAAGGCCGATAAATCCCCAGGGCCTGATGGACTGCATCCCAGAGTACTTAAGAAGGTGGCCTTGGAAATAGCGGATGCATTGACAGTCATTTTCCAACATTCCATTGACTCTGGATCAGTTCCTATGGAGTGGAGGGTAGCCAATGTAACCCCACTTTTTAAAAAAGGAGGGAGAGAGAAAACAGGGAATTATGGACCGGTCAGCCTGACCTCAGTAGTGGGTAAAATGATGGAATCAATTATTAAGGATGTCATAGCAGTGCATCTGGAAAATGGTGACATGATAGGTCCAAGTCAGCATGGATTTGTGAAAGGGAAATCATGCTTGACAAATCTTCTGGAATTTTTTGAGGATGTTTCCAGTAAAGTGGACAAAGGAGAACCAGTTGATGTGGTATATTTGGACTTTCAGAAGGCTTTCGACAAGGTCCCACACAAGAGATTAATGTGCAAAGTTAAAGCACATGGGATTGGGGGTAGTGTGCTGACGTGGATTGAGAACTGGTTGTCAGACAGGAAGCAAAGAGTAGGAGTAAATGGGTACTTTTCAGAATGGCAGGCAGTGACTAGTGGGGTGCCGCAAGGTTCTGTGCTGGGGCCCCAGCTGTTTACATTGTACATTAATGATTTAGACAAGGGGATTAAATGCAGTACCTCCAAATTTGCAGATGACACTAAGTTGGGTGGCAGAGTGAGCTGCGAGGAGGATGCTATTAGGCTGCAAAGTGACTTGGATAGGTTAGGTGAGTGGGCAAATGCATGGCAGATGAAGTATAATGTGGATAAATGTGAGGTTATCCACTTTGGTGGTAAAAACAGATAGACAGACTAGTATCTGAATGGTGACAGATTAGGAAAAGGGAAGGTGCAACGAGACCTGGGTGTCATGGTACATCAGTCATTGAAGGTTAGCATGCAGGTACAGCAGGCGGTTAAGAAAGCAAATGGCATGTTGGCCTTCATAGCGAGGGGATTTGAATACAGGGGCAGGGAGGTGTTGCTACAGTTGTACAGGGCCTTGGTGAGGCCACACCTGGAGTATTGTGTACAGTTTTGATCTCCTAACTTGAGGAAGGACATTCTTGCTATTGAGGGAGTGCAGCGAAGATTCACCAGACTGATTCCCGGGATGGTGGGACTGACCTATCAAGAAAGACTGGATCAACTGGCTTGTATTCACTGGAGTTCAGAAGAATGAGAGGGGACCTCATAGAAACGTTTAAAATTCTGACGGGTTTAGACAGGTTAGATGCAGGAAGAATGTTCCCAATGTTGGGGAAGTCCAGAACCAGGGGTCACAGTCTGAGGATAAGGGGTAAGCCATTTAGGACCGAGATGAGGAGAAACTTCTTCACCCAGAGAGTGGTGAACCTGTGGAATTCTCTACCACAGAAAGTAGTTGAGGCCAATTCACTAAATATATTCAAAAGCGAGTTAGATGAAGTCCTTACTACTCGGGGGATCAAGGGTTATGGCGAGAAAGCAGGAAGGGGGTACTGAAGTTTCATGTTCAGCCATGAACTCATTGAATGGCGGTGCAGGCTAGAAGGGCTGAATGGCCTGCTCCTGCACCTATTTTCTATGTTTCTATGTTTCTATGCCTGAAAAATTTGCATTTACTGCCATGATTATTTGCTTGTGGCCGATAACGAGCTGCACATTCAGGGAGTGGAATCCCTTTTGGTTCCGAAACACCTCTGCATCCTGTAAAGGTGCTCGCAGGGCGATGTGCCTACAGTCTAGCTCCCTGCACCTTGGGGAAGCTTGCTATTCATGAGAAACCCAAAGCCCTCTCAGTCTGTGCCTCCCTGGTCATAGGGAAGCTTATAAAGTCCACCCTGCGTGCGTAAAGGGCTTCAGTCACCTATCGAATGGAGTAAAGTGTGGCGTGCTGAGATATACGACAAATGTCGCCAGCTGAGGCCTGAAAGGAGCCCGATGCACAGAAGGAAAGTGCTGCAGTAACCTTAACCTCCACAGTCTAAGGATAAGGGGTAAGCCATTTAGGACCGAGATGAGGAGAAACTTCTTCACTCAGAGAATTGAGAACCTGTGGAATTCTCTACCACAGGAAGTTGTTGAGGCCAGTTCGTTAAATATATTCAAAATGTAGTTAGATATGGCCCTTACGGCTAAAGGGATCAAGGGATATGGAGAGAAAACAGGAAAGGGGTACTGAGGTGAATGATCAGCCATGATCTTATTGAATGGTGGTGCAGGCTCGAAGGGCCGAATGGCCTACTCCTGCACCTATTTTGTATGTTTCTATGTTTCTATGGGCAGTGTGGTACTGGTAGGCTGCAGATCTCCTATTAATTAGTTGCCGTATCTCATCGATGACCTCCTTTCTGAAGCTCAGCCTCCTAATGCACATGTTATCGGACAAGTCCAGGTTTGATCACTTTTCCCTGTAAATGCGTTGGGTGTAAGGTCTCCTCCTCCTCCGTAGTCTGCCATCTCTTTGATTGGGCACATAATGTTCAATATACCTGCTCCCATCTCTATTCTGCAGCATGTGATTAATGACCAATACTGGTTGAGAAATTACAGGCCCCATCACTATAAATCGCTATAAATGCCCTTAATTTGTCCTCAACAGATACAAATGTGATTAGATGATTGGCAAGAGTCAAAAAGGCGCTTAACATCACTCACAAATTGATTCTCCTGACAAGCGCTTGAAGCAGCCTTTCAGTTCAGATCCTCCGACGTTCAAAATGGCGTCCATAGTGCCGAGTATTGCCGACTTAAGGTCAGGTGAGTGCAGCTTTGTTTCAGCGACTTTTTCAGCCAGCCATCATTTCGGTGAATTGTGGCGAAATGCCGAAAGTTTGGTGGCGATAATCTGGGCCATAATCGGGCGCAAGTTTCCATTTCCAGCACTATTCTCGGCCTTGCATGTGGATGACATCATTTTTTTTAAAAACGTAGGCCGGGCGATGCAGCACATTCATGTGTGCCGACAGTTGGGCCGGCAGTAAGTGGGTGGTAA
Organism: Pristiophorus japonicus; assembly: GCF_044704955.1. Lineage (NCBI taxonomy): Eukaryota > Metazoa > Chordata > Chondrichthyes > Pristiophoridae > Pristiophorus > Pristiophorus japonicus. The sequence continues at coordinate 70,136,675 of NC_091995.1, read as the reverse complement.
TCCGGCGCTAGTATCCACTTTTTAGCAAATATGGACGATAGCCTGAATCTCAGCTCTTATATAGGCGATAAATGGGCAATAAATGGACGATAAATGGGCGATAAATGGGCGATAAATGGGCGATAAATGGGCAATGATGTGCCGAAAGCCTAGCCCTGCTGTTAATGGAACACCAGCAACAATCTCCTTGAGTGGGAGAGTTACTGGACACCAGTTGTGCTCTCACTCATAGGCGGTCCCTCGAAGCGAGGAAGACTTGCTTCCACGCCAAAAAAGGATGAGTTCACAGGTGTTTCAATGAAGGACCTAATATTCCAGATCCCGAACTACAACTTGGAGGGTGGAAGATGCCTGTTTGTGGATTGTTTTAACGTGGGGTGGCCGTTGCACATCAGCCACCACACGGGTTTGACAGAGCTAGGTCTTGGTCCAGTGGCAAGGGTTAATCAGGACGACTGGAGACCAGCTCTGCTGCACGGACCCAGTGCGCGCACATATCGCAGTGTGGGCTGGGCCCGTGCTGCCCCTGGGCCCCTGGCCCCGAACTCACGCCTCACCTGGGCCCCGATCACATCCATCTACAGTCTCTCGCCACTCCTGCTGTATCTGCCCACGTTCCAATCACCGACATGGTTGCGTTCCGGCTGTCTGATGTCAACAGTCTTGATGTTGTCTTTTGCTAATGTTGGTGCATCTGTCCTCCCAGGGGATTTGTAGGATCTTGCGGAGACACCGTTGGTGATATATCTCCAGCGACTTGAGGTGTCTACTGTACATGGTCCATGTCTCTGAGCCATACAGGAGGGCGGGTATTACTACAGCCCTGTAGACCATGAGCTTGGTGGCAGTTTTGAGGGCCTGGTCTTCAAACACTCTTTTCCTCAGGCGGCCGAAAGCTGCACTGGCGCACTGGAGGCGGTGTTGGATCTTGTCGTCGATGCCTGCTCTTGTTGATCAGAGGCTCCCGAGGTATGGGAAGTGGCCCTAAGTGGAGGAAGTGCATCTGGGAGGGCGCTGAGCACCTCGAGTCTCGTCACTGAGAGCACGCAGAAATCAAGCACAGGCAGCGGAAGGAGCACGCGGCAAACCAGTCCCACCCACCCCTTCCCTCAACGACTATCTGTCCCACCTGTGACAGGGACTGTGGTTCCTGTATTGGACTGTTCAGCCACCGAAGAACTCACTTCAGGAGTGGAAGCAAGTCTTCCTCGATTCCGAGGGACTGCCTCTGATGATGATGATGAGGATGATGATGTTATGTTTTGCTCTGAGAGCAGTGCCTTTGGTTGAGTTGACCCCCAGAGGTGTCCGCTATCTGAGTGAGCCGTTTTCATGTGTTGGCGCTGACTGCGAGCGCGAGAGGGATATTCAATCACCGAACCCGTTCCATCCGAGCCCGTCCATCTCCCCATCCAGCCGCCGCATTTTCCAGCCAGGACGACTGGCTGGGAATCAGGAGCAGGAGGAGGCCGGCCTGATATCCGCCCTCATTGCCCCTGGGAGGCTGACGTCAGTGGTGGCCAATGACTGTCTGAATCTGAGCCTGGGACTCGCCCACAGACCCATCAGAGTCCCATCATCAAATCTCTCACCGAATTTCAGAAGAAGACTTGCTGATACACATGATGTCTCTTTCATAGAATCATAGAAATTTAAGGCACAGAAGGAGGCCATTTCGGCCCATCATAAGAACATAAGAAATAAGAACAGGATTAGGTCGTACGGCCCCTCGAGCCTGCTCCGCCATTCAATAAGATCATGGTTGGTCTGATCATGGACTCAGCTCCACTTACCCGCCCGCTCCCCATAACCCCTTAATCCCCTTAACGTTTAAGATTTCGGCCTTAAATTTATTTAATGTCCCAGCTTCCACAGCTCTCTGAGGCAGCGAATTCCACTCATTTAGAGAAGAATTTTCTCCTCATCTCAGTTTTAAATGGGTGGCCCCTTATTTAAAGATCATGTCCTCTCGTGTCCCCCATCAGTGGGAAACATAGAACCATAGAAACATAGTGTAGTGTATGGAGAAAGAGTCAGACTGAATACTGTGAGCTCAAAGTAATGTGTGACCTTAGTTGTTGCAGGTCTCCAAAGTGCCTCTCCAACCTGTGAAGCCTTCTTAAATACCTGTGCTCCCAAGGGATTATGAGATCCCTTGGGACTCCGGGGAATGAGCCCTCTGGTGGCTATATACAAGTCCAGATACATAACAACATTCCCCCCTAAAGTCAATAGTGTAACTATTTACAATGTGAGTTGATCTGGGGCCCTTCTTGCCCTGATTGATCATCTCGGTGTGAAAGCTGGTGTTGTTGAGTCATTTGTTGGGTCCTCGCTGGCCTGCTGTGCAGCTGGCCTTGCTGGGCTGCCTGGTGTGTTGGGCCCTGCAGGGCTGCTGTGGATGATGGGTTCTGCTTCGTGGTCAACCGTGGTGCCGGTTGCCACTAGTGTGTGTGTTGGGGGATCAAAAAAGGTAGGGTCCAAGGTGGGTTGCTCAGGGTAGTCTGTGAATCTGAGTTTGATTTGGTCCAAGTGTTTCCGGTGAATGAGTCCATTTGAAAGTTTGACCCGAAACACCCTGCTCCCCTCATTGGCCACAACAGTGAATGGAAGCCACTTGGGACCTTGTCCATAATTTAATACAAACACAGGATCGTTGATTTCAATCTCACGTGACACATTTGCGCTATCATGGTATGCACTTTGTTGAAGCCGCCTGCTCTCTACCTGTTCATGTCGATCTGGGTGAGCTAACGAGAGCTTTGTCTTAAGTGCTCTTTTCATGAGCATTTCAGCAGGTGGGATCCCGGTGAGCGAGTGGGGTCTCATGCGGTAGCTAAGCAGGACTCGGGATAGGCGAGTCTGCAGTGAGCCTTCAGTTACCCTCTTCAAGCCTTGCTTGATGGTTTGCACTGCTTTCTCTGCCTGACCATTGGATGCTGGTTTAAACAGGGCAGATGTGACATGTTTGATCCCGTTACGGGTCATAAATTCTTTGAACTCAGCACTGGTAAAACATGGCCCGTTGTCGCTCACCAGGACATCGGGTAAGCCGTGTGTGGCAAACATGGTCTGCAGGCTTTCAGTAGTGGCAGTGAACGTGCTAGCCGACATTATCTCACATTCAATTCACTTGAAGTAGGCGTCTACAACCACAAGGAACATTTTACCCAAGAACGGGCCTGCATAGTCGACGTGTACCCTAGACCACGGTTTGGAGGGCCAAGACCATAAACTTAGCGGTGCCTCCCTGGGTACATTGCTTAACTGCGAGCATGTGTTACATCTGTGAATGCAGGACTCTAAGTCCGCATCGATGCTGGGCCACCACACATGGGATCTGGCTATCGCTTTCATCATTACGATGCCTGAGTGGATACTGTGGATGTCATTGATGAAGGTGACTCTGTCCTTCTTGGGGACCATTACTCGATTGCCCCACAGAAGGCAGTCTGCCTGTATAGACATTTCACCTTTGCGCCATTGGAACGGCTTTATCTCTTCCTGCATTTCCACTGGTACACTGGACCAGCTCTTGTGAAGCACACAGCTTTTGATTAGAGATAATAAGGGGTCCTGGCTTGTCCAGGTTTTGATCTGCCGGGCAGTGACGGGTGATTGCTCACTCTCAAATGCTTCCATAACCATGGCTAGATCTGCGGGCTGCACCATTTCCACCCCCGTGGTGGGCAATGGCAGCCTACTGAGAGCATCGGTGCAGTTTTCTGTGTCTGGCCTGTGACAGATGGCGTAGTTGTATGCGGACAACTTGAGCGCCCATCTCTGGATGCGGGCCAATGCATTGGTATTTATCCCTTTGCTCTCGGAAAACAGGGACATAAGTGGCTTATGGTCAGTTTCCAATTCAAATTTTAGCCCAAACAGGTATTAATGCATTTTCTTTACCTCATAGACACACGCTAACACTTCTTTTTCAATCATGCTGTAGGCTCTCTCGGCCTTAGACAGACTTCTGGATGCATAAGCAACCGGGTGCAGTTTCCCGAAATCATTGGCTTGTTGCACTTACATGGATCATACAACACAAGCAATTTGTTTGAGCATAACAATTTTCTCGCTTTTACAAAGGCATTTTCTTGACTTTTGCCCCAAACCCATTCGCCCCCTTTTCGTAGTAAGACATGTAGTGGTTCTAGCAGAGTGCTGAGACCTGGTAAGAAGTTACCAAAGTAGTTCAAGGGTCCCAGGAACGACCGCGGCTCCGTCACGTTCTGTGGCCTCGGTACGTTATCGATTGCCTCCGTCTTCGCGTTGGTGGGCCTGATGCCGTCCGCCGCAATCCTCCTTCCCAAGAACTCCACTTCAGGTGCCAGGAAAACGCACTTCGAGCATTTTAACCTGAGTCCCACGCGGTTGAGTCGACTAAGAACCTCCTCCAGGTTCTGCAGATGCTTGACTGTGTTCCAACCTGTGACCAAGATGACACCCTGGAAGACCACGGTGTGCGGGACCGACTTCAGTAAACTTTCCATGTTTCTCTGGAATATCGCCGCTGCTGATCGGATTCCAAACGGGCATCTGTTATAAACAAAGAGACCTTTGTGCGTGTTGATGCAGGTGAGGGCCTTTGATGATTCCTCCAGTTCCTGCGTCATGTAGGATGAAGTCAGATCCAGCTTCGTGAACGTCTTTCCTCCTGCCAGCATTGCAAAGAGGTCATTGGCCTTTGGTAGTGGGTATTGGTTCTGCAGGGAGAAACGATTGATAGTTACTTTGTAATCGCCACAGATTCTGACGGTGCCGTCTCCCTTGAGGACTGGGACAATAGGACTGGCCCACTCGCTGAACTCGATCGGTGAGATGATGCCCTCTCTTTGTAGCCGGTCTAGCTCGCTCTCTACCCTTTCTCTCATCATGTACAATACTGCTCTTGCCTTGTGATGGATGGGTCGCGCCCCCGGAATTAGGTGGATCTGCACTTTTGCTCCTTGGAATTTCCCGATGCCTGGTTCGAACAGCGAAGGAAATTTGTTTAAGACCTGTGCACACGGAGTGTCGTCAGTGGGCGATAGCACTCGGATGTCACCCCAGTTCCAGCGTATCTTTCCCAGCCAGCTCCTGCCGAGCCCGTTACCACCCAGAGTGGTAGCTTGTGCACCGCTCCATCATAGGAGACCTTTACGGTAGCACTGCCGATTACAGGAATCAGTTCTTTCGTGTAAGTTCTTAGTTTCGTGCGAACTGGAGTTAAGACTGGCCTTGAGGCCTTGTTGCACCACAACCTTTCTAAAGTTTTTTTGCCCATGATGGACTGGCTCGTACCTGTGTCCAGCTCCATTGACACCAGGAGTCCATTTAGTTCAACCTTCAGCATTATCGGGGGACAATTCATGGTGAATGTGTGCACCCCATGTACCTCTGCCTCCTCTATCAGAGGTTCTGTTTCGTCGTGATCCTCCGTGGATCTGTCCTCCTCTGCAACGTGGTGGTTTGCAGGTTTAGCAGGCCTAGCAGCTCACCTGCACACTCATTGGAGGTGTCCCATTGTTCCACAGCCCTTGCAAATGCATCCTTTGAATCAGCATGAATGGAAACGATGATCACCCCCACAGTGCCAACAAGGTGTTAATGGCCTTGCATTCATCACCCTTGATGGTGGACTCTGAGACATCTGCAGACGTGTAGCTGCAGGTATGTGTGACCTGCCATGTCCGTTATGATTCGAAAACAACATCACTTTGTTCACAGTACTTGTAGCAGCACTTGTGTGCTGAGAGATTTGCTTCATATTGTCACTGGTAGCAATGAACGCCTGGGCTATCACTATGGCCTTACTCAAGGTTGGGGTCTCTACAGTCAAAAGTTTGCGAAGAATGGTTTCGTGGCCAATGCCAAGTACGAAAAAGTCTCTGAGCATGTGCTCCAAATGTCCTTCAAATTCGCAATGTCCTGCAAGGCGTCTTAGCTCGGCGACATAACTCGCCACTTCCTGGCCTTCAGACCTTCTGTATGTGTCGAACCGATACCTCGCCATCAGAACGCTTTCCTTTGGGTTTAAATGCTATCGGACCAGTGTGCACAAATCGTCGTACGATTTCTCCGTGGGTTTCGCTGGAGTGAGCAGAATCTTCATCAGACCATACGTTGGTGGCCCACAGACAGTGAGGAGGATCACCCTTCATTTGGCAGCGCTCTCTTCCCCATCTAGCTCGTTGGCCACGAAGTATTGGTCGAGTTGCTCCACAAAAGTTTCCCAATCATCTCCCTCCGAGAATTTCTCCAGGATGCCCACTGTTCTCTGCATCTTTGGGTTTGCTATCTGTGTCTCGTCGCCAGTTGTAGTGTATGGAGAAAGCGTCAGGCTGAACACTGTGAGCTCAAAGTAATGTGTGACCTTGGTCTTTTATTGCAGGTCTCCAGAGTGTCTCTCCAACCTGTGAAGCACTCTTAAATACCTGTGCTCCCAAGGGATTATGAGATTCCTTGGGACTCCGGAGAATGAGCCCTCTCGTGGCTGTACAGAGTATATACAAGTCCAGATACATACCACATAGAAACATAGAAAATAGTTGCAGGAGTAAGCCATTAGCCATTCAGCCCTTCGAGCCTGCACCACCATTCAATGAGATCATGGCTGATTATCCTCTCTACATCCACCTTGTCAAGCCCCCTCATAATCTTACACGTTTCGATAAGATCACCTCTCATTCTTCTGAATTTCAATGAGTAGAGGCCCAACCTACTCAACTTTTCCTCATAAGTCAACCCCCTCATCCCCGGAATCAACCGAGTGAACCTTCTCTGAACTGCCTCCAAAGCAAGTATATCCTTTCGTAAATATGGAAACCAAAACTGCATGCAGTATTCCAGGTGTGGCCTCACCAATACCCTGTATAACTGTAGCAAGACTTCTCTGCTTTTATACTCCATCCCCTTTGCAATAAAGGCCAAGATTCCATTGGCCTTCCTGATCACTTGCTGCGCCGGCCGACAAAGAGCTATCCGGCCCAATCCCACTTTCCAGCTCTCGGTCCGTAGTCCTGTAGGTAACGGCACTTCTAGTGCACAGCCAAGTATTTTTAAATGCGGTGAGGGTTTCTGCCTCTACACCCTTTCAGGCAGTGAGTTCCAGACCCCCACCACCCTCTGGGTGAAGAAATGTCTCTTCAAATCCTGATGAAACCTTCTACCAATTACTTTAAATCTGTGTCCCCTGGTTGTTGACCTCTCTGCTCAGGGAAATAGGTCCTTCCTATCCACACAATCCAGACCTCTCATAATTCTACACATCTGAATAAGGTCTCCCCTCAGCCTCCTCTGTTCCAAAGAAAACAACCCCAGCCTATCCAATCTTTCCTCATAGCTAAAATTCTCCAGTCCAGGCAAATCTCCTCTGTACCCTCTCCAGTGTAATCACACCTTTCCTGTAATGTGGTGACCAGACCTGCACGCAGTACTCCAGCTGCGGCCTAACTAGTGTTTTATGCAGTTCAAGCCTAACCTCCCTGCTCTTGTATTCCATGCATCGGCTAATAAAGGCAAGTATTCCGTGTGCCTTCTTAACTACCTTATCGACCTGATTTATTTTTAATTCATGAAACACATTGGCAGCTCCAATCTGCGGCCTGGTTTTCAGTGCATCCATCAATCAGGATCATGAGTTAATCCTCTTGAAGGCCCATCACCGTGTACTCAAGGCGAAATGAGGGCGATAATGCTGGTCTTGCCAGTGACGCCCACATCCCGAAGAATGCTTTTAAAAAAGGGGAATGAGCCAGAACTGTCGAACGCTGAAGATTCTTCTCCTCTCCATTCCTTTGAATCAGGATTGTCCATTAATCCAGGCCACGGGGGACTGGGACTAATTGGACATCTCTTTCAAAGAGCTGGCACATGTACAATGGGCCGAATCAAGTTGAAATCGACCAACAATTCTCGTAATATTAAATCACAATATCAACATCACCAACTTACATTTATATAGCGCCGTCAACTTAGTAAAATGTCCCAAGGCCCTTCACAGGAGGGATTATCAAGCTCGATTTGACACCGAGCCACAGAAGCCACAGAGGTTACTGCACAAGATAAAGGTTCACGGGGTTGGGGGTAATATATTAGCATGGATAGAGGATTGGCTAACTAACAGAAAACAGAGAATCGGGATAAATGGTTCATTCTCTGGTTGGCAATCAGTAACTAGTGGGGTGCCACAGGGATCGGTGTTGGGGCCCCAACTATTTACAATCTATATTAACGACTTGGAAGAAGGGACTGAGTGTAACGTAGCCAAGTTTGTTGATGATACAAAGATGGGAGGAAAAGCAATGTGTGAGGAGGACACAAAAAATCTGCAAAAGGACATAGACAGGCTAAGTGAGTGGGCAAAAATTTGTCAGATGGAGTATAATGTTGGAAAGTGTGAGGTCATGCACTTTGGCAGAAAAAATCAAAGAGCAAGTTATTATTTAAATGGAGAAAGATTGCAAAGTGCTGCAGTACAGCGGGACCTGGGGGTACTTGTGCATGAAACACAAAAGGATAGTATGCAGGTACAGCAAGTGATCAGGAAGGCCAATGGAATCTTGGCATTTATTGCAAAGGGGATGGAGTATAAAAGCAGGGTAGTCTTGCTACAGTTATACGGGGTATTGGTGAGGCCACACCTGGAATACTGCATGCAATTTTGGTTTCCATATTTACAAAAGGATATACTTGCATTGGAGACAGTTCAGAGAAGGTTCACTCGGTTGATTTCGGGGATGAGGAGATTGACTTATGAAGAAAGGTTGAGCAGGTTGGGCCTCTACTCATTGAAATTCAGAAGAATGAGAGGTGATCTTATCGAAAGGTATAAGATTATGAGGGGGCTTGACAAGGTGGATGCAGAGACGATGTTTCCACTGATGGGGGAGACTAGAACTAGAGGGCACGATCTTAGAATAAGGGGCCACCCATTTAAAACTGAGATGAGGAGAAATTTCTTCTCGCAGAGGGTTGTAAATCTGTGGAATTCGTTGCCTCAGAGAGCTGTGGAAGCCAGGACATTGAATAAATTTAAGACAGAAATAGACAGTTTCTTAAACGATAAGGGGATAAAGGGTTATTGGGAGCGGACAGGGAAGTGGAGCTGAGACCATGATCAGATCAGCCATGATCTTATTGAATGGTGGAGCAGGCTCGAGGGGCCGTATGGCCTACTCCTGCCCCTATTTCTTATGTTCTTAAACAGGTATTAGGACAGATGACCAAAAGCTTGGTCAAAGACAACAATGTATTTATATAGCGCCTTTAATATAGTGAAACGTCCCAAGGTGCTTCACAGGAGTATTATGCGGTAAAAATTTGACACTAAGCTGCATAACTAGAAATTAGTGCAGGTCACAGAGGTATGTTTAAAGGAGCGTCTTGAACATAAGAACATAAGAATTAGGAACAGGTGTAGGCCATCTAGCCCCTCGAGCCTGCTCCGCCATTCAATAAGATCATGGCTGATCTGGCCGTGGACTCAGCTCCACTTACCCACCCGCTCCCCATAACCCTTAATTCCCTTATTGGTTAAAAATCTATCTATCTGTGACTTGAATACATTCAGTGAGCTAGCCTCAACTGCTTCCTTGGGCAGAGAAGGAGGAAAGAGAGGTAGAGAGGCGGGGAGGTTTAGGGAGGGAATTCCAGAGCTTGGGGCCTAGACCACTGACATCTCGGGGGTTGTGGGGCTGGAGGAGATTATAGAGATAGGGAGGGGCGAGGCCATGGAGTGATTTGTAAACAAGGATGAGAATTTTGAAATCGAGGCGTTGCTTAACCGGAAGCCAATGTTGGCCAGCGAGCACAGGTGGGTGAGCGGGACTGGGTATGAGTTGGAACATGGGCAGCTGAATTTTGGATCACCTCTAGTTTATGTAGGGTAGTCATAGATTTTGAAGAGGTCTAAAAGGAGTAGAGCAAGGCGGAGAGGTTCAGGGAGGGAATTCCAGAGCTTAGGGCCCAGGCAGCTGAAGGCACGGCCATCGATGGTGGTGGAATGATTAAAATTGGGAGATGCGCAAGAGGAGCGCAAAGATTTCAGAGGGTTGTAGGGCTGGAGGAGATCACAGAGATCGGGAGGGGTGAGGCCATGGAGGGATTTGAACACAAGGATGAGGATTTTAAAATTGAGGCGTTGCCGAACCGGGAGCCAATGTAGGTCAGCGAGCACATGGGTGATGGGTGAGTGGGACTCGGTGCGAGTTAGGACACGGGCAGCGAGCACAGGGGTGATGGGTGAGTGGGACTCGGTGCGAGTTAGGACACGGGCAGCGAGCACAGGGGTGATGGGTGAGTGGGACTCGGTGCGAGTTAGGACACGGGCAGCGAGCCCAGGGGGTGATGGGTGAGCCTAGTCCTTACCCTCGTCTCCCTTCTCTTCCACCTAGTCGACCCAGCTGGGCTTGGAGTCAAAATCCATGGCACCATCAGCCGAGCGCAGCCGGACTGAGAGACCGGGGCTCGGCGCGGAGAGAGAGAGAGGGAGCCCTCACTTGGAGATTGAGGGAGAGGGAGGGGCAAGAGGAGAATGGAGAGAGTGGGAGGGAGAGAGGGTGAGGAGGGGGGGAGGGAAGGGTTGGGAGAGGAGGAGGGAGGGAGTGAGAGAGGAAAGGGGGAGATAGAGGGTGGGGGAGATGGAGGATGTGAGAGAGAAAGTGTGATTTTGGGGCCCAGAAGAGGCGAGGGCCCAGGGGCAGCACGGACCAGCCCACACTGCGATATGTGCGCGCTCTCAGTCCGCGCAGCAGAGCAGGTCTCCAGTCGTCTTGGGTAATCCTTGCCACGGGACCAAGATCTCGCTCTGTCAAGCCCGTGTGGTGGCTGGTGTGCAACGGTCACCGTACGTTAAAAAAAATTCACTCACAGGCATCTTCCACCCTTTACGATGCAGTTCGGTATCTGGAATATTAGGTCCTTTATTGAAACACCTGTGAACTCATCCCTTTTTGGCGTGGAAACAAATCATCCTCGCTTCGAGGGACCGCCTATGATGATGATAGGTGAGCGGGGCTTGGTGCGAGTTAGGACACGGGCAGCCGCGTTTTGGATGAGCTCGAGTTTACGTAGTGTGGACGATGGGAGGCCGGCCAGGAGTGCACTGGAGTAGTCTAGTCTAGAAGTAGCAGAAGCATGAATGAGGCTTTCAGCAGCGGACAGGCTGAGGCAGGGGTGGAGACGGGCCATGTTATGGAGGTGGAAGTAGGTGGTCTTGGTGATGAAGCGGATATGTGGTCGGAATCTGAGCTCAGGGTCAAAGCGGGACGGCAAGGTTGCGAACGGTTCAGCCACAGACAGTTGCGAGGGTGAGCAATACGTCGGTGGGTAGGGAACGGAGTGTGTGGATGGGGACCAAAGGCAATGGCTTCGGTCTCCCCAATATTTACTTGGAGGAAATTTCCGCTCATCCAGAACACAAGAGCAGGGGGGTTATGCTTGAACTGTATAAAACACTGGTTAGGCCACAGCTGGAGTACTGCGTGTAGCTCTGGTCACCACATTTCAGGAAAGATGTGATTACACTAGAAAGGGTACAAAGGAGATTTACCAGGATGTTGCCAGGACTGGAGAATTTTAGTTATGAGGAAAGATTGGATAGGCTGGGGTTGTTTTCTTTGGAACAGAGGAGGCTGAGGGGAGACCTAATTGAGGTGTATAAAATTATGAGGGGCCTGGATAGAGTGGATAGGAAGGACCTGTTTCCCTTGGCAGAGGGGTCAACAACCAGGGGGCAGAGATTTAAAGTAATTGGTCGAAGGATCAGAGGGGGAAAAAATGTTCACCCAGAGAGCGGTGGGGGTCTGGAACTCACTGCCTGAAAGGGTGGTAGATGCAGAGACCCTCACCACATTTAAACAGTACTTAGATGTGCACTTGAAGTGCCGTAACCTACAGGGCTACGGACCAGAGCTGGAAAGTGAGATTAGGCTGGATGGCTCTTTGTCGGCCGGCACAAACACAATGGACTGAAATGGCCTCCTTCTATGCTGTAAATTTCTATAATTTTATGATTCAATATTGGATGTCGGACAAACAGCGTAACAAGGTGGAGATCAATGTTGCTGCTAAGCTGTGCAGCCATGTGGCCTGGCAGCAATCTGGAGATCCTGTGCAGCTCGCTCACCGGCTTTACAATGGGAATAGCCGCGCCTGCATGGGACATTGATGGGCCTCCAGCCCATTAAAGGGCCCACACACTGAAATAAATTACAGGGAACATTGGTTGAGACTCATTTAATCTCCTTTCCTCTCAGCTCCAATCCCCTCACACCCTCTACCCACCCATTTAACCCCCCCTCCCTCATACTTTCTACCCACCCATTTAACCCTCCCTCACACTCCCTCCCCACCCATTTAACCCCCTCCCTCATACTTTATACCCACCCATTTAACCCTCCCTCACACTCCCACCCCACCCATTTAACCCCCTCCCTCATACTTTATACCCACCCATTTAACCCTCCCTCACACTCCCTACCCACCCGTTTAACCCCCTCCCTCACACCCTCTAGCTACACATTTAACTCCCTTCACTCGCACCCTCCACCCACCCGTTTAATGCCCTCCCTCACACTCCCTACCCACCCATTTAACCCCCTCCCTCACTCTCCACCCACCCGTTTAATGCCCTCTCACATGCCAGGCTGAGTAAACAGCGCCGACTGTGATGCACTCGGCCTCTGCCCCTCCCGCCCATTACCACCTCGCTGCTCTCTTGCCCTCGGCCCCTCGTGTCGCATGCTGTAAGTGGTTGGAGGGCCGAGCTTTCGAGTTTGCCTGTGAACCTTGTCTCTCTCCCTCAGCGCCGGCTCCTCCCACAGGGTAGGATGGGCTGACAGATTGATTCTGGCAGTGAGTCACACTGCGATGGTCATGTCGGAGCCTGTGTGTGTGATCAATGAATGCGTCCAACCGATGGAAGGGTTGGTGAGGGCGAATGCAGCTAGTGAGACAAGTTTGCCGCTGTTTCATGGGAAGGGTTTGGATTGTTGGAACGTGTTTGGGCGGAAGGTACTCCGACTTGCATTACATACCTAACACCTAATGTTGCAATAATGTCAGTTTAGGCTGGCCACCTTGGCTGGTCCAGTTACGTTTCTGGTCAATGGTGACCCCCAGGATGTTGATGGTAATACTGTTGAATGTCAAGGGGAGGTGGTTAGACTCTCGCTTGTTGGAGATAGTCATTGCCTGCCACTTGTGTTACTTGCCATTTATCAGCCTGAGCCTGAATGTTGTCCAGGTCTTGCTGCATGCGGGCATGGACTGCTCCATTATCTGAGGAGTTGCGAATGGAACTGAACACTGAACATCAGCAAACATCCCCACTTCGGACCTTATGATGGAGGGAAGGTCATTAATGAAGCAGCTGAAGATGCCTGGTGTTGTATCTTGAATAAAGAGTCAGACTAGATGCTGCAAGCTCAAAGTAAGATCTTTATTACAGATCTCAGAGTGCCTCTCCAGCCTGTGAGGCCTCCTTACATACAGGTGCTCCCAAGGGATTGTGGGTTCCCTTGGGAATCCAGGAGATAAGCCCTCTGGTGGTTAGACATGGTATTTACAGGTTTACATACATAACAACACTCTCCCCACCTGCCCCCCCACCCCCCCAGCAAAGTCAATCGTGTAACTATTTACAATGTTAGTCTCTGGTTGATCGTCTCGGTGCAAATGCTGGTTTTGGTGAGTCGTTTGTTGGGCCCTTGCTGGGCTACTGCGCAGCTGGCCTTGCTGGGCTGCTGGGGGTGATGAGTCCTGCTGGGCTGCGTCGGGTGATGGGTTCTGCTTCGTGGTCAACCGCTGGGTCGGTTGCCACTTGTGTGTGTGTTGGGGGGTCGAAAAAGGTAGAGTCTGTTCTGGGTTGTTCTGGATAGTCCGTAAATCTGAGTTTGGTTTGGTCCAAGTGTTTCCTGCAGGTGAGTCCATTTGAGAGTTTGACCAAAAACACCCTACTCCCCTCTTTGGCCAGAACAGTGCCAGGAAACCGCTAGGGACCTTGTCCATAGTTCAGCACAAATACAGGATCATTTATCTCAATTTCGCGTGGCACATTTGCGCGATCATGATATGTATTCTGTTGAAGCCGTCTGCTCTCTACCTGTTCGTGTTGATCAGGGTGGACTAGCGAGAGCCTTGTCTTAAGTGCCTTTTCATGAGCAGTTCAGCGGGAGGGACCCCAGTGAGCGAGTGGGGTCTTGTGCGGTAACTAAGCAGGACTCGGGATAAGCAAGTCTGCAGTGAGCCTTCAGTTACCCTTTTCAAGTTCTGCTTGATTGTTTGAACTGCTCATTCTGCCTGACCGTTGGACACTGGTTTGAACGGGGCAGATGTGACATGTTTGACCCCATTGTGGGTCATGAACTTCTTGAACTCGGCACTGGTAAAGCACGGCCCATTGTCAATTACAAGGACATCAGGCAGGCCGTGCGTGGCAAACATGGCCCGCAGGCTTTCAATGGTGGCAGCGGACGTGCTTGTCGACATTATCACACATTCAATCCATTTGGAGTACGCATCTACAACCACTAAGAACATTTTTCCCAAGAATTGGCCTGCATAGTCGACATGGACTCTGGACCACGGTTTGGAGGGCCAGGACCATAAACTTAGTGGCGCCTCCCTGGGTGCATTGCTTAACTGTGAACATGTATTATATTTGTGCACACAGGACTCTAAGTCTGCATCGATACCGGGCCACCACACGTGGGATCTGGCCATCGCTTTCATCATTACAATGCCTGGGTGGTACTGTGGAGGTCACTAATGAAAGTGTCCCTGCCCTTTTTTGGCACCACTACCCGATTTCCCCATAGGAGGCAGTCTGCCTGTATAGACATTTCATTTCATGGTACGGCTTTATTTCCTCCTGCATCTCTAACGGGACACTGGACCAACTCCCGTGGAGCACACAGTTTTTTTACTAAGCACTGGAAGGGGTCCTGGCTCATCCAGGTTCTAATCTGTTGGGCGGTAACGCAGGTGATTGCTCACTCTCGAATGCTTCCATTACTATAACTAAATCTGCGGGCTGTGCCATCTCCACCCCTGTGGTGGGCAATGGCAGCCTACTGAGAGCATCGGCACAGTTTTCTGTGCCTGGCCTGTGGCGGATGGCGTAGTTGTATGCGGACAACGTGAGCGCCCATCTCTGGATGCGGGCCGATGCATTCGTATTTATCATCTTACTTTCAGAAAAGAGGGATATAAGCGGCTTATGGTCAGTTTCCAATTCAAATTTGAGCCTGAACAGATATTGATGCATTTTCTTTACCCCGAAAACACACGCTAATGCTTCTTTTTCAATCATACTGTGGACCCTCTCAGCCTTAGACAGACTTCTGGATGCATAAGCAACCGGTTGCAATTTCCCAAATTCATTAGATTGTTGCAATACACACCCGACACCGTACGACGACGCATCACATGCTAGTACCAAACGCTTACATGGATCGTACAACACAAGCAATTTGTTTGAACATAACAGCTTCCTAGTTTTCTCAAAGGCATTTTCTTGGCTTTTATCCCATACCCATTCATCTCCTTAACAATGTGCTAAGACCCGGTAAGAAATTACCAAAATAGTTCAGGAGTCCTAGAAACGACTGCAGCTCCGTCACGTTCTGTGGTCTCGGTGCGTTTTTGATTGCCTCCGTCTTTGAATCGGTGGGCCTGATGCTGTCCGCCGTGATTCTCCTCCCAAGGAACTCCACTTCAAGCATCAGGAAAATGCACTTTGAGCGTTTTAGCCTGAGCCCCACATGATTCAGCCGACTAAGAATCTCCTCCAGGTTCTGCAGGTGCTCGACGGTGTCCCGACCTGTCACCAAGAGTTCGTCCTGGAAGCCCACAGTCCGACTTCAGGAAGCTTTCCATGTTTCTCTGGAATATCGCCGCGGCCGATCGAATCCCAAACAGGTAAATGAAGAGACCTTTGTGCGTGTTGATGCAGGTGAGGCCCTTCGATAATTCCTCCAGCTCCTGCGTCATGTAGGTCGAGGTCAAGTCCAGCTTTGTGTTGGTGGTTCCTTCCACCAGCAACGCAAATAGGTCGTCTGCCTTTGGTAGCGGGCATTGATCCTGCGGGGAGAAACGATTGATAGTTACTTTGTAATCGCCACAGATTCTGACGGTGCCGTCTCCCTTGAGGACTGAAACAATCGGAATGGCCCACTCATTAAATTCGATTGGCAAAATGATGCCCTCTCAATGCAGCCTGTCCAGCTCGATCCCCACCCTTTCTCTCATCATGTACGGTACTGCTCTCGCCTTGTGATGGATGGGTCGCGCCCCCGGAATCAAATGGATCTGCACTTTTGCCCCTTGAAACTTCCCGATGCCTGGTTCGGACAGCGAGGGGAACTTGTTTAGGACCTGGGCACATGAGGTGTCATCGACAGACGAAAGTGCTCGGACTTCGTCCCAATTCCAGCGTATCTTTCCCAGCCAGTTCCTGTTGAACAACGTGGGGGCCATCACTCGGTTCCACCCAGAGTGGTAACTTGTGTACCACTCCATCATAGGAGACCTTTATGGTAGCACTGCCGATTACGGGAATCAGTTCCTTTGTGTACGTTCTCAGTTTAGTACGTATGGGAGTCATGACTGGCCTTGAGGCGTTGCTGCACCACAAGTTATCAAAAATCTTTGTGCTCATTATGGACTGGCTTGCGCCCGTGTCCAGCTCCATGGACACCGGGAGTCCATTTAATTCTACCTTCAGCATTATCAGGGGACACTTTGTGATAAATGCGTGCACCCCATATACCTCTGCCTCCTCGGTCTGAGGCTCTGGTTCACCGTGATCCACGGTGGATTTGTCCTCCTCTGTAACATGGTAGTTTGCAGGATTAGCAGGGTTTGCAGCTCGCCTGCACATACATTGGAGGTGTCCCATTGTTCCACAGCCCTTGTATCCTTTGAAGCGGCATGAATGGAAATAATAATCACCCCCACAGCGTCAACAAGGTGTTAATGGCCTTGCATTCACCACCCTTGATGGTGGACTCTGAGTCATCTGCGAACGTGCAGCTGCAGGCATGTAAGTCCTGCCCTGTATATTTCGATTTGAAAACAATGTTCCTTTGTTCACAGTACTTGCAGCAGCACTAGTGTGCTGAGAGATTTGTTTGGTATTGTCACTGGTGGCAATAAATGCCTGAGCTATCGCTATGGCTTTATTCAAGGTTGGGGTCTCTACAATCAAAAGCTTGTGATGTATTACTTCATGGCCAATGCCAAGTACAGCGAAGTCCCTGAGCATGTGCTCCAAGTGTCCTTCAAATTCGCAATGTCCTGCAAACCTCTTGTACGTGTAGAACCGATACCTCCCCATCAGAACGCTTTCCTTTGGGTTTAGATGCTCACAGACCAGTGTGCACAACTCATCGTATGACTTGTCTGTGGCTTTCGCTGGAGCGAGTAGATTTTTCATGAGGCCATACGTTGGTGCCCCGCAAAAGGTAAGGAGGATCGCCCTTCGTTTGGCAGTGTTCGCTTCTCCTTCCAGCTCGTTGGCCACGAAGTATTGCTCGAGTCGCTCCACAAAGCTTTCCCAATCATCTCCCTCCGAAAATTTCTCCAGAATGCCCACGGTTCTCTGCATTGCTGTGGTGGGGTTTGTCATTTGTATCTCGTCGCCAGTTGTTGTATCTTGGAATAAAGAGTCAGACTAGATGCTGCAAGCTCAAAGTAAGGTGTGACCGTAGTCCTTTATTACAGGTCTCAGAGTGCCTCTCCAGCCTGTGAGGCCTCCTTATATACAGGTGCTCCCAAGGGATTGTGGGCTCCCTTGGGACTCCAGGTGGTTAGACATGGTATTTACAGCTTTACATACATAACAATTGGGCCTAGGACACTGCCCTGAGGAACTCCTGCAGCGATATCCTGGGGCTGTGATGATTGACCTCCAACCACCACAACCATCTTCCTTTGTGCTGGGTATGACTCCAGCCAGTGGAGAGTTTTCCCCCGATTCACATTGACTTCAGTTTTACTCGGGCTCCTTGATGCCACACTCGGTCAAATGCTGCCTTGATGTCGAGGGCAGTCGCTCTCACCTCACCTCTGGAATTCAGCTCTTTTGTCCATGTTTTGGACCAAGGCTGTAATAAGGTCTGGAGCCGAGTGATCCTGGCGGAACCCAAACTGAGCTTCGGTGAGCAGGTTATTGGTGAGTAAGTGCCGCTCGATAGCACTGTCAACGACACCTTCCATCACTTTGCTGATGATTGAGAGTCGACTGATTGGGCGGTAATTGGCCGGATTGGATTTGTCCTGCTTTTTGTGGACAGGACATACCTGGAAGGTTTTCCACATTGTCAGGTAGATGCCAGTGTTGTAGCTGTACTGGAACAGCTTGGCTAGAGGCACGGCAAGTTCTGGAGCACAAGACTTCAACACAACAGCCGGGATATTGTTGGGGTCCATAGCCTTTGCTGTATCCAGTGCACTCAGCCGTTTCTTGATATCACGTGGAGTGAATCGAATTGGCTGAAGACTAGCTTCTGTGATGGTGGGGACCTCAGGAGGAGGCCGATATGGATCATCCACTCGGCATTCTGGCTGAAGATGGTTGTAAACACTCCAGCCTTTTCTTTTGCACTCGTGCTGGGCTCCGCCATCATTGAGGATCAGGATATTCATGGAGCCTCCTCCTCCCGTTAGTTGTTTAGCGGTCCATGACTGGATGTGGCAGGACTACAGAGCTTTGATCTGACCTGTTGGTTGTGAGATTACTTAGCTCTGACTATAGCATGCTGCTTCTGCTGTTTAGCATGCACGTAGTCCTGTGTTGCAGCTTCCCCAGGTTGGCACCTCATTTTTAGGTACGCCTGGTGCTGCTCCTGGCATGCTCTTCTGCACTCCTCATTGAACCAGGGCTGGTCCCCTGACTGGATGGTAATAGTAGAGTGAGGGATATGCCGGGCCATGAGGTCACAGATTGTGGTGGAATACAATTCTGCTGCTGCTGATGGCCCACAGCGCTTCATGGATGCCCAGTTTTGAGCTGCTAGATCTGTTCTGAATCGATTCCATTTAGCCCGGTGATAGTGTCCTCACTGTGAAGACGGGACTTTGTCTCCACAATGACTGTGCGGTGATCGCTGTGACCAATACTGGCATGGACAGATGCATCATCGACAGGTAGATTGGTGAGGACAAGGCCAAGTAGGTTTTTCCCTCGTGTTGGTTCTCTCACCACCTGCTGCAGGCCCAGTCTGGCAGCTATGCAACGTTCCCGCTCATTTTATTTGGTCCTCTTCAAAATACCGGCCGGCGCAGTTTCTGTATCGGAGAGCTGGCAAGCCGGCTGCTTGAGCTTCCTGGAGTGCTGCGTGACCACGGAACTCACAGGGAACATTGCAGCGATGGGACACGGCCCAGCTGGGTCATTGAAGTCCTCCACCCAGAGTATATTCTGTGCCCTTGCTACTCAGTGCTTCTTTCAAGTGGTGTTGAGCATGGAGGAGTACTGATTCATCGGCTGAGGGAGGGCGGTGGGTGATAATCTACCGGGGCAATGGGCCGGACTCTTAAAACAACAACAGCAACTTCTATTTATCTAGCGCCATTACCATAGTAAAACATCCCAAGGCACTTCACAGGAGCATTTATCAAACAAGATTTGACACCGAGCCGCATAAAGAGATCAGAGAATCATAGAATCATACAGCACAGAACAAGGCCCTTCGGCCCATCGCATCTGCATGGGCTCCTTCGAAGAGCCAGTCAGTCCCACTCCCCCCACTCTTCCCCCATAGACCTGCAATTTGTTCTCCTTCAGGTATGTATCTTATTCTCTTTTGAAAGCTACTATTGAATCTGCCTCCGCCACCCTATCAGGCAGTGTATTCCAAATCCTTACCGCTCGTTGCGTGAAGCTTTTTCTCATGTCGCTTAGAAACATAGAAACATAGAAATTAGGTGCAGGAGTAGACCATTCGGCCCTTCGAGCCTGCACCGCCATTCAATAAGATCGTGGCTGATCATTCCCTCAGTGCCCCTTTCCTGCTTTCTCTCCATACCCCTTGATCCCCTTAGCCGTAAGGGCCATATCTAACTCCCTCTTGAATATATCCAATGAACTGGCATCAACAACTCTCTGCGGTAGGGAATTCCACAGGTTAACAACTCTCTGAGTGAAGAAGTTTCTCCTCATCTCGGTCCTAAATGGCTTACCCCTTATCCTTAGACTGTGACCCCTGGTTCTGGACCTTCCCCAACATCGGGAACATTCTTCCTGCATCTAACCTGTCCAGTCCCGTCAGAATGTTATATGTTTCTATGAGATTCCCTCTCATTCTTCTAAACTCCAGTGAATACAGGCCCAGTCGATCCAGTCTCTCTGGTTCTGATCACCTTAAAATCTATGTCCACTGGTTACCGACACTGGGAACAGTTTGATGTGGGATCTCCTCGTGCTGCGATCAGTTGCACCAATGTGGCCACCAGGGAAGATTAGGATTTGCTCACAGACTGTGACGATCCTGACCCAAGATTTAGATTTGGAGATCACTTCTCATCGATGCTTTGAACTTACCAAAGTCAAATGAGTGCTGAGGGGGCACAGGCAGGCCTGTGATTTCAGAGTCTGGGACATCTCCTGGCTGAAAGACAGTGAAAGGACTCGAGTGGGAGTGTGCACCACTGCAGCATTGGAGAATCGATGATCATCTCACCCTGCGCTCGGTTACAGCCATCGGCACGACCAGATCAAGCCTGAGTCAAGGAGGCCCAACAACTTGAACAGCAGAACTTCGGAAAATAAGCACGCGCAATAAATTTGCGCAAATGTAATTTTGCTATTTTAGAAATGTACGTGATGAACAGCAACCCATAGGTCATGGCATAGGAGGGCAGATGACCAATGGGAGGTTTTACTGAGCGTCTTTAAGGAGGAAAGAGAGATAGAGAGGTGGAGAGGTTTAGGGAGGGAGTTCCAGAGCTCGGAGCCCAGGCAGCTGAAGGCGATTATAATCAGGGATGGTCAAGAGGGCAGAAGTGGAGGAGCGCAGACTTCTCGGGGGGATTGTGGGGCTGGAGGAGATTTCAGAGATAGGGAGGGGTGAGGCCATGGAGAGATTTGAACACAAGGATGGATGCAGGGGCACGAATTAGTGGCAAGTGTGCAGCGGAAAACATCCCTCCCACTGGTAGCATGGTCCATGGAGAAATAAGACTGAGGGCAGAAGGGACATGGAAAAGCGGGGGGAGAATTGGGGCAGTAAATGTTTATTGGTAATGGTGAGTCAGGGGATGGCTGTTGGTGGGCGTTGGACTTCAGTGATGCCCAGAGGATGCATTGTAAATCCAACTGACCGGTAATGAGTGGTTTGTGTTCACAGGGTTGCGAACACGGTATGGGACCCTTTAACAAAGACAAATTACTCTACACAGAGGAATACATCGTTTGGAAAATGCCTGTTTGCTCTAGAAAGTAGCCAAGACTCAGTGAGAATCATTACTGTGGAGCAGAGCTCCAAACGAGATAGACCAGAACATCCCAGGTTTGATACAACAATTCCAGGAATCACATTTTAAAAGGTAGGATTCTTCAGATGTGTGCTAGCAGCAATCCTGTACAACAACCTAAGAACTCATTTTAAGAGCGGAAGCAAGTCTTCCTCTATTCCGAGGGGCTGCCTATGATGATGATGATGCTAGCAGCAAAACTTTTAATTATTGAGATCGCCTGAGCAGCAGCTACTGTCGACAGCCTCAGCTGAACAGAAGTTATTGAGATGAAAAGTGCAGAAGAGGCCCGAAAGTCATTCAGTGCCTTGAACTGTGAGGCCTGTAGGGGGAGCTCTCGGTCCATGGTGCAATGAGCTGTGAGACCTGTAGGGGGAGCCCTCAGTCCATGGTGCGATGGACTGTGAAGCCTGTAGGGGGAGCTCATATTGCAATGGGTTGTGAGGCCTACAGGGGGAGCTCGCGGTCCTTTTTTTATTCGTTCATTGGATGTGGGAGTTGCTGGCAAGGTCAGCATTTATTGCACATCCCAAATTGCCCTTGAGAAGATGGTGCAGGACCCATTGAGGATGGGTCTGTGGTGCGATGGGCTGTGCGGCCTGTAGGGGGAGCTCTCAGTTTAAGGTGCAATGAGCTGTGAGGCCTGTAGGGGGAGTTCTGGAGCCATAGTGCGATGGGCTGTGAGGCCTGCAGGGGGAGTTCTCGGTCCATGGTGCGATGGGCTATGAGGCCTGCAGGGGGAGCTCTCAGTGCAATGGGCTGTGAGGCCTGCAGGGGGAGCTCTCGGTCCATGGTGCGATGGGCTGTGAGGCCTGCAGGGGAAGCTCTCAGTGCAATGGGCTGTGAGGCCTGCAGGGGGAGTTCTCGGTCCATGGTGCGATGGGCTGTGAGGCCTGCAGGGGGAGTTCTCGGTCCATGGTGCGATGGGCTGTGAGGCCTGCAGGGGGAGTTCTCGGTCCATGGTGCGATGGGCTGTGAGGCCTGCAGGGGAAGCTCTCAGTGCAATGGGCTGTGAGGCCTGAAGGGGGAGTTCTCGGTCCATGGTGCGATGGGCTGTGAGGCCTGCAGGGGGAGCTCTCAGTGCAATGGACTGTGAGGCCTGCAGGGGGAGTTCTCGGTCCATGGTGCGATGGGCTATGAGGCCTGCAGGGGGAGTTCTCGGTCCATGGTGCGATGGGCTGTGAGGCCTGCAGGGGAAGCTCTCAGTGCAATGGGCTGTGAGGCCTGAAGGGGGAGTTCTCGGTCCATGGTGCGATGGGCTGTGAGGCCTGCAGGGGGAGCTCTCAGTGCAATGGACTGTGAGGCCTGCAGGGGGAGTTCTCGGTCCATGGTGCGATGGGCTATGAGGCCTGCAGGGGGAGCTCTCAGTGCAATGGGCTGTGAGGCCTGCAGGGGGAGTTCTCGGTCCATGGTGCGATGGGCTGTGAGGCCTGCAGGGGGAGCTCTCAGTGCAATGGGCTGTGAGGCCTGCAGGGGGAGTTCTCGGTCCATGGTGCGATGGGCTGTGAGGCCTGCAGGGGGAGCTCTCAGTGCAATGGGCTGTGAGGCCTGCAGGGGGAGTTCTCGGTCCATGGTGCGATGGGCTGTGAGGCCTGCAGGGGGAGCTCTCGGTCCATGGTGCGATGCGCTGTGAGACCTGCAGGAGGAGCTCTCAGTGCAATGGGCTGTGAGACCTGCAGGGGCGGCTCTCAGTCTAAGGTACAATGAGTTGTGAGGTCTGTAGGGGGAGCTCTGGAGCCATGGTGCGATGGGCTGTGAGACCTGCAGGGGCAGCTCTCAGTGCAATGGACTGTGAGGCTTGCAGGGGGAGTTCTCGGTCCATGGTGCGATGGGCTGTGAGACCTGCAGGGGCAGCTCTCAGTGCAATGGACTGTGAGGCCTGCAGGGGGAGTTCTCAGTCCATGGTGCGATGGGCTGTGAGGCCTGCAGGGGGAGCTCTCGGTCCATGGTGCGATGGGCTGTGAGACCTGCAGGAGGAGCTCTCAGTGCAATGGGCTGTGAGACCTGCAGGGGCGGCTCTCAGTCTAAGGTACAATGAGCTGTGAGGTCTGTAGGGGGAGCTGTGGAGCCATGGTGCGATGGGCTGTGAGACCTGCAGGGGCGGTTCTCAGTCTAAGGTTCAATGAGCTGTGAGGTCTGTAGGGGGAGCTCTGGAGCCATGGTGCGATGGGCTGTGAGACCTGCAGGGGCAGCTCTCGGTGCAATGGGTTGTGAGGCCTGCAGGGGGAGCTCTCAGTGCAATGGGCTGTGAGACCTGCAGGGGCGGTTCTCAGTCTAAGGTTCAATGAGCTGTGAGGTCTGTAGGGGGAGCTCTGGAGCCATGGTGCGATGGGCTGTGAGACCTGCAGGGGGAGCTCTCGGTGCATTGTTACAGAAACCCAATTGTTGGGATTGTCCTGTAACCTTTTCATCTTTCTGTTGAATTGAATCTAAGATTAAGATGAAACATAAGGGCAGAAGATCTGGGAACATCAGAAACACACTGTTTCCAAGTAATTCTGGAGTTCAATTAATAACCATTTAGTAGTTCAGGACAAAGGGCTGTCCGAGGTTAATTTAGAATGAGACAGAAAAGCAGTGAGATGGAAATGAAAGTGTAAGGATGCTTGTGGCTGGGGAATTGAGAATTCAAAAGGAATTATCGGCAAATGTTACTTCAGATCATTAGATGCAGCTGGTCGTCTATATCCACTGTTGCACAAACTAGGGTTGTACTCCCTTGGATATAAAAGATAAAGGGGTGATCAAATCGAGGTGTTTAAGATGATGAAAGGAGTTGATAGGATGGACAGAGAGCAGCTATCTCCTCTGCTGGGGGAGTCCAGAACAAGGAGGCATAACCTTAAAATTGGAGCCAGGCCGATCATGCTGTTCTGCGGTATAACTAAACCGCCTACTTCCACCTCCGTAACATCACCCGTCTCCACCCCGCCTTAGCTCATCTGCTGCTGAAACCCTCATCCCTGCCCTCGTTACCTCTGGACTTGACTATTCCAATGCACTCCTGGCTGGCCTCCCACATTCTACCCTACGTAACCTCGAGCTGATCCAAAACTCGGCAGCCCATGTCCTAACTCGCACCACGTCCCGCTCACCCATCGTTGATCTACATAGGCTCCTGGTTAAGCAACGCCTCAATTTCAACATTCTCATCTTTGTTTACAAATCCCTCCATGGCCTCGCCCCTCCCTATCTCTGTAATCTCCTCCAGACCCACCCCCTCCGAGATGTCTGCGCTCCTCAAATTCTGCCCTCCTGAGCATCCCTGGTTATAATCACTCAACCATCGGTAGATGTGCCTTCAGCTGCCTGGGCCCCAAGCTCTGGAACTCCCTCCTTAAACCTCTCTGCCTCTCATTCCTCCTTTAAGATGCTCTTTACAACACTCCTGTGAAGCACCTAGGGACGTTTTACTACGTTAAAGGTGCAATATCAATGCAAGTTGTTGTTGTAATATCAGGAAACACGTCTTCATACAAAGGGCAATGGAAACCTGGAACTCTCTCCCCCAAAAAGTTGTTGAAGCTGGAGGTCAATTCTAACTTTCATAGTTGAGATTGTTACATTTTTGTCTCCATATCCCTTGATTCCCCGAGAGTCCAAAAATCTATCGATCTCAGCCTTGAAATACTCAACGATTCAGCATCCATTGATCTCTGGGGTAGACAATTCCAAAGATTCACCACTCTCTGAGTGAAGAAATTTCTCCTCATCTTAGTTCTAATGGCCGACCCCTTATCCTGAGACTATGACCCCAACTTTTAGATTCCCCAGCCAGGGAAACCAGCCTCCCTACTTCTACCCTGTCAAGCCATAGAAACAGAAACATAGAAAATAGGTGCAGGAGTAGGCCATTCGGCCCTTCGAGCCTGCACCGCCATTCAATATGATCATGGCTGATCATTCAACTTTAGTACCTCATTCCTGCTTTCTCTCCCTAACCTTTGATTCCTTTAGCCATAAGGGCCACATCTAACTCCCTCTTGTATATATCTAACGAACTGGCATCAACAACTCTCTGGGTAGGGAATTCCACAGGTTCACAATTCTCTGAGTGAAGAAGTTTCTCCTCATCTCGGTCCTAAATGGCTTACCCCTTATCTTTAGACTGTGACCCCAACATCGGGAACATTCTTCCTACATCTAACCTGTCCAATCCTGTCAGAATTTTTATGTTTATATGAGATCCCCTCATTCTTCTAAATTCCAGTGAATATAAGCCTAGTCGGTCCAATCTTTCTTCATATGTCAGTCCTGCCATCCCAGGAATCAGTCTGGTGAACCTTCGCTGCACTCCCTCAATAGCAAGAATGTCCTTCCTCAGATTAGGAGACCAAAACTGTACACAATATTCCAGGTGAGGCCTCACCAAGGCCCTGTACAACTGCAGTAAGACCTCCCTGCTCCTATACTCAAATCCTCTCGCTATGACAACATGCCATTTGCCTTCTTCACTGCTTGCTGTACCTGCATGCAAACTTTCAATGACTGATGTACCATGACACCCAGGTCTCGTTGCACCTCCCCTTTTACTAATCTGTCACCATTCAGGTAATATTCTGCCTTCGTGTTTTTGCCATCTAAGAATTTTATATGTTTCAATGAAATCATCTCTCATTTTTCCAAACTCCGGAGAATATAGGCCCATTCTACTCAATCTTTCCTCATAGGACAGCCCTCTCATCCCTGGAATCAGTCTGGTGAACCTTCGGTGTACCTAAGGCAAGTATATCTTTCCTTAGATGAGGAGACCAAAACTGTGCACAGTACTCCAGGTGTGGTCTCACCAAGGCCTTGTACAATTGTAGCAAGACTTCCTTACTCTTATACTGCAACCTCCCTTCCACTAAAGGCTAATATGCCGTTTGCCTTCCTTATTGCTTGCTGTACCTGCATGTTAACTTACTGTGATCCATGTACAAGGACCCCCAAATCTCTCTGAACACCAACATTTAGTCGTCTCTCACCTTTCAAATATATTCTGCTGTTCCATTCTTCCCATCAAAGTGGATAACCTCACATTTCCGCACATTCTACTCCATCTGCCATCTTACTGCCCACTCACTCAGTCTGTCTATATACCGTTGCAGCCTCTTTGTGCTCTCCTCACAGTTTACTGTCCTGCCTAGCTTTGTATCGTTCTAATCCATGTGGTAGCGAGTTCCACATGTAAAACATTCTCCGGGTAAACAAAATTCTCCTGAATTCCCTATTGGATTCATTAGTGATGATCTTATATTAATGACCCTTGTGGGGACAAGTGGAGACATCTTCTCTACATCTACCCTATCGAACCCCTTCATAATCTAAAGCTCTCTAACAGGTCACCCCGTGGGCTTCTCGATTCTAGTAAAGAGCTCCAGCCTGCTCAGTCTTTCCTGATAGACACCTCTCAGTTCTGGTATCATCCTTTTGAATCTTTTCACAACTTCTCCAGTTCCTCTACAACCTTTTTCTAACACGGAGACTAGAACTGTTCACAGTGCTCCAAGGAGGAGATTAATGCAATAGTTAGGATGATGTGGAATCTATATGGGTAAAGCTGCAGAACACCAAAGGGCAAAAAACGTTAGTGGGAGTTGTGTACAGACCTCCAAACAGTAGTAGTGATGTTGGGGAGGGCATCAAACAGGAAATTAGGGGTGCATGCAATAAAGGTGCAGCAGTTATCATGGGTGACTTTAATATGCATATAAATTGGGCTAACAAAACTGGAAGCAATACGGTGGAGGAGGATTTCCTGGAGTGCATAAGGGATGGTTTTCTAGACCAATATGTCGAGGAACCAACTAGGGGGGAGGCCATCTTAGAATGGGTGTTGTGTAATGAGAGAGGATTAATTAACAATCTCATTGTGCGAGGCCCCTTGGGTAAGAGTGACCATAATATGGTGGAATTCTACATTAGGATGGAGAATGAAACAGTTAATTCAGAGACCATGGTCCAGAACTTAAAGAAGGGTAACTTTGAAGGTATGAGGCGTGAATTGGCTAGGATAGATTGGCGAATGATACTTAAGGGATTGACTGTGGATGGGCAATGGCAGACATTTAGAGACCGCATGGATGAACTACAACAATTGTACATTCCTGTCTGGCGTAAAAATAAAAAAGGGAAGCTGGCTCAACCGTGGCTATCAAGGGAAATCAGGGATAGTATTAAAGCCAAAGAAGTGGCATACAAATTGGCCAGAAATAGCAGTGAACCCGGGGACTGGGAGAAATTTAGAACTCAGCAGAGGAGGACAAAGGGTTTGATTAGGGCAGGGAAAATAGAGTACGAGAGGAAGCTTGCAGGGAACATGAAGACAGACTGCAAAAGTTTCTATAGATATGTAAAGAGAAAAAGGTTAGTAAAGACAAACGTAGGTCCCCTGCAGTCAGAATCAGGGGAAGTCATAACGGGGAACAAAGAAATGGCAGACCAATTGAACAAGTACTTTGGTTCGGTATTCACTAAGGAGGACACAAACAACCTTCCGGATATAAAAGGGGTCAGAGGGTCTAGTCAGAAGGAGGAACTGAGGGAAATCCTTATTAGTTGGGAAATTGTGTTGGGGAAATTGATGGGATTGAAGGCCGATAAATCCCCAGGATCTGATGGACTGCATCCCAGAGTACTTAAGGAGGTGGTCTTGGAAATAGCGGATGCATTGACAGTCATTTTCCAACATTCCATTGACTCTGGATTAATTCGTATGGAGTGGAGGGTAGCCAATGTAACCCCACTTTTTAAAAAAGGAGGGAGAGAGAAAACAGGGAATTATAGACCGGTCAGCCTGACATCAGTAGTGGGTAAAATGATGGAATCAATTATTAAGGATGTCATATCAGCGCATTTGGAAAGAGGTGACATGATAGGTCCAAGTCAGCATGGATTTGTGAAAGGGAAATCATGCTTGACAAATCTTCTGGAATTTTTTGAGGATGTTTCCAGTAGATTGGACAAGGGAGAACCAGTTGATGTGGTGTATTTGGACTTTCAGAAGGCTTTCGACAAGGTCCCACACAAGAGATTAATGTGCAAAGTTAAAGCACATGGGATTGGGGGTAGTGTGCTGACATGGATTGAGAACTGGTTGTCAGACAGGAAGCAAAGAGTAGGAGTAAATGGGTACTTTTCAGAATGGCAGGCAGTGACTAGTGGGGTACCGCAAGGTTCTGTGCTGGGGCCCCAACTGTTTACACTGTACATTAATGATTTAGACGAGGGGATTAAATGTAGTATCTCCAAATTTGCGGATGACACTAAGTTGGGTGGCAGTGTGAGCTGCGAGGAGGATGCTATGAGGTTGCAGAGTGACTTGGATAGGTTAGGTGAGTGGGCAAATGCATGGCAGATGAAGTATAATGTGGATAAATGTGAGGTTATCCATTTTGGTGGTAAAAACAGAGAGACAGACTATTATCTGAATGGTGACAGATTAGGAAAAGGGGAGGTGCAACGAGACCTGGGTGTCATGGTACATCAGTCATTGAAGGTTGGCATGCAGGTACAGCAGACGGTTAAGAAAGCAAATGGCATGTTGGCCTTCATAGCGAGGGGATTTGAGTACAGGGGCAGGGAGGTGTTGCTACAATTATACAGGGCCTTGGTGAGGCCACACCTGGAGTATTGTGTACAGTTTTGGTCTCCTAACCTGAGGAAGGACATTCTTGCTATTGAGGGAGTGCAGCGAAGGTTCACCAGACTGATTCCCGGGATGGCGGGATTGACCTATCAAGAAAGACTGGATCAACTGGGCTTATATTCACTGGAGTTCAGAATAATGAGAGGGGGACCTCATAGAAACGTTTAAAATTCTGACGGGTTTAGACAGGTTAGATGCAGGAAGAATGTTCCCAATGTTGGGGAAGTCCAGAACCAGGGGACACAGTCTAAGGATAAGGGGTAAGACATTTAGGACCGAGATGAGGAGAAACTTCTTCACCCAGAGATGGTGAACCTGTGGAATTCTCTACCATAGAAAGTTGTTGGGACCAATTCACTAAATATATTAAAAAAGGAGTTAGATGAAGTCCTTACTACTAGGGGGATCAAGGGGTATGGTGAGAAAGCAGGAAGGGGGTACTGAAGTTGCATGTTCAGCCATGAACTCATTGAATGGCGGTGCAGGCTAGAAGGGCCGAATGGCCTACTCCTGCACCTATTTTCTATGTTTCTATGTTTCTAAGTGCGGTCTAACCAAGTTTCTATACAAGTTGAACAGCACTTCTCTGCTTTTCAATTCTAGCCCTCCAGAAATGCACCCCAGTGCTTGGTTTGATGTTTTATGCCTTTTACTAACCTGCGTTACTACTTTTAATGACTTTTGAAAGGTCTAACCCATTTACACCTACTATCCAAGCCATGTCCACCTCTTTATTCTTCCTACCAAAATGTATCACCTTACCTATATTGAAATTCATTTGTCATTTACACGCCTATTCTGCAAGTTTGTTAATGTCTTCCTGTATTTTAACATAGAAACATAGAAACATAGAAAATAGGTGCAGGAATAGGCCATTTGGCCCTTTGAGCCTGCACCACCGTTCAATATGATCATGGCTGATCATTCACCTCAGTACCCTTTCCTGCTTTCTCTCCATACCTTGATCTCTTTAGCCATCAGTGCCACATCTAACTCCCTTTTGAATATATCGAACGAACTGGCCTCAACAACTTTCTGTGGTAGAGAATTCCACAGGTTCACAATTCTCTGAATGGCTTACCCCTTATCCTTAGACTGTGATCCCTGGTTCTGGACTTCCCCAACATCGGGAACATTCTTCCTGCATCTAACCTGTCTAAACCCATCAGAATTTTATATGTTTTTATGAGATCCCCTCTCATTCTTCTAAATTCCAGTGCATAAAAGCCTAGTCGATCCAATCTTTCTTCATAGGTCAGTCCCGCCATCCCGGGAATCAGTCTGGTGAAACTTCGCTGCACTCCCTCAATAGCAAGAATGTCCTTCCTCAGATTAGGAGACCAAAAACTGAACACAATATTCAAGGTGTGGCTTCACCAAGGCCCTGTACAACTGCAGTAAGACCTCCCTGCTCCTATACTCAAATCCTCTCGCTATGAAGGCCAGCATGCCATTTGCCTTCTTCACTGCCTGCTGTACCTGCATGCCAACTTTCAATGACTGATGTACCATGACACCCAGGTCTCGTTGCACCTCCCCTTTTCCTAATCTGCCACTATTCAGATAATATTCTGCCTTCGTGTTTTTGCCACCAAAGTGGATAACCTCACATTTATCTACATTATACTGCATCTGCCATGCATTTGCCCACTCACCTAACCTGTCCAAGTCACCCTGCAGCCTCTTAGCATCCTCCTCACAGCTCACACTGCCACCCAACTTAGTGTCATCTGCAAACTTGGAGATATTACATTCAATTCCTTCGTCTAAATCATTAATGTATATTGTAAAGAGCTGGGGTCCCAGCACTGAACCTTGCGGTACCCCACTAGTCACTGCCTCACATTCTGAAAAGGATCTGTTTATTCCCACTCTTTGCTTCCTGTCTGCCATCCAATTCTCTATCCACGTCAATACATTACCTCCAATACCATGCGCTTTAATTTTGCACACTAATCAGTCATTGAAAGTTGGCATGCAGGTACACCAGGCGGTGAAGAAGGCAAATGGCATGTTAGCCTTCAGAGTGAGAGGATTTGAGTATAGGAGCAGGGAGGTCTTACTGCAGTTGTACAGGGCCTTGGTGAGGCCACACCTTGAATATTGTGAACAGTGTTGGTCTTCTAATCTGAGAAAGGCCATTCTTGCTATTGAGGGAGGGCAGCGAAGTTTCACCAGACTGATTCCTGGGATGGCAAGACTGACATATGAAGAAAGACTGGATCGACTAGGCTTATATTCACTGGAATTTAGAAGAATGAGAGAGGATATCATATAAAATTCTGATGGGATTGGACAGGTTAGATGCAGAAAGAATGTTCCCAATGTTGGGGAAGTCCAGAACCAGAGATCACAGTCTAAGGATAAGGGGTAAGCCATTTAGGACCGAGATGAGGGGAAACTTCTTCATTCGGAGAATTGTGAACCTGTGGAATTCTCTACCACAGAAAGTTGTTGAGGCCAGTTCGTTCGATATATTCAAAAGGGAGTTAGATGTGACCCTTGTGGCTAAAGAGATCAAGGGGTATGGAGAGAAAGCTGGAATGGGGTACTAAAGTTACATGATCAGCCATGATCATATTGAATGGTGGTACAGGCTTGAGGGGCCAAATGGCTTGCTCCTGCACCTATTTTCTATCTTTCTATGGTTCTCTGTTTCCATGATCAGATCAGCCATGATCTTATTGAATGATGGAGCAGGCTCGAGGGGCCATTTGACCTACTCCTGTTCCTATTACTTATGTTCTTATTAGCGTCCTCAACCAGACCAACATCCCCAGTATTGAAGCACTGACCACACTCGATCAGCTCCGCTGGGCGGGCCACATTGTCTGCATGCTAGACACGAGACTCCCAAAGCAAGCGCTCTACTCAGAACTCCTTCATGGCAAACGAGCCAAAGGTGGGCAGAGGAAACGTTACAAGGACACCCTTAAAGCCTCCCTGATAAAGTGCAACATCCGCACCGACACCTGGGAGTTCCTGGCCAAAGACCGCCCTAAGTGGAGGAAGTGCATCCGGGAGGGCGCTGAGCACCCCGAGTCTCATCACCGAGAGCATGCAGAAATCAAGCGCAGGCAACGGAAGGAGCGTGTGGCAAACCAGTCCCACCCACCCCTTCCCTCAACGAGTATCTGTCCCACCTGTGACAGGGACTGTGGTTCTCATATTGGACTGTTCAGCCAACTAAGGACTCATTTTAAGAGTGGAAGCAAGTCTTCCTCGATTCCGAGGGACTGCCTATGATGATGATGATGATTTCTTCACTAACTTCTTTTAACATGCGTGGATGCAATCCATCTGGACCAGAGGTCTTATCTTCTGCACGTTTGATTTGTTGATCAATTATATCCAGCCCTTGTATCTGAAATGTCTTTATATATATTTTGATCTCTTCTCAACCTCTCCGCCTCTCTAGCTTTAAGATGCTCCTTAAAACTAAACATATCCTTGCGTGGCTCGGTGTCAAATTTTGTTTGATAATCGCTCCTGTGAAGTGCCTTGGGATGTTTTACTAAGCTAAAGGCGCTATATCAATGCAAGTTATTGTTGGTACGTCCACCTTGTTAGTCTCCCTGGCAAATCCTGAGTGAAAGGCCAGAGAACCAGAGGACACAGAGTTAAAATGGTTGGCACAAGAACCAAAGGCAACATGAGGGAAATGCTTTTTACACAGCGAGTGGTTGGGATCTGGAATGCACGGCCGGAAAGGGCGGTGGAGGCAGACTCAATGTTATCTTTCAAAAGGGAATTGGATAAGTACCTGTAGGAAAATAAATTGCAGGGCCACGGGGAAAAGGCGGGGGAGTGGGACTTGCTGGAGTGCTCATCCAGGGAGCCGGCACGGGCTCGACGGGTCGAATGGCCTCCTCCTGAGCGGTGACCATTCTATGATTCTAAGTAATTATTCAATATTTCGCTGTAATTTCCTGTCAGTTTATCGCGTGTATCCCTTTGTGGCCTCATTCCGATTTTGATTTTCCTCTTGTTATCGATGTGTCTGTAGAATATTTTATTATATCTTTTTATGTTCCTTGATAATTGCATTTCATAATTTCTCTTTGCTAACCTAATTGTTTGTTTTGAATTCTTTCCAAATCTCATCGTGTTCTCTCTGTCTTCCTCTCCTTTATTGTCTATTTACTTAGTGTACGCCTTTTTCATTTGTTGCAATTTTACCCTCACCGCTTTATTCAACCGAGGTTTTCGGGTAATTCAACTCTCAGTCCAGCTTCGCAAAGCAAATACTGCAAGTATTCTCCTCTGGAAGTTTTTATTAATGCCACCAATGTTTGCCCCTCCCTTTGCAAAGAAGCTGACCCTTAGATGGGGCACCGGTTCCGCAAAACTCCCCAGCGAGCCCGGACAGTGCGTCTCTGCAAGATATTCGACAGTGGAGGGCATCGCAGTGAGCACCACACTGTAATTGCCCGATGTCCACACACACAACCTCCGGGGGAATCACTGGATGACAATCGGGAGCACGGACCCGGCCTGATTTTGCCTGCTCCCAATCCCAGGCGGTCTGAGGCACAGAGTAGGAGCACGGACTGAGACCAACAACTTGCGTTTATATAGCACCTTCTACAATAACCGTTTGCGTTTATGTAACGGTGTCTCTGCAGGCCCAGATGCGGCCTTGCAAACTACAACAACAACTTGTATTCCTATAGCACCCTTAACGTAGTAAAACGTCCCAGGCGCTTCTCAGGAGAGCGATAAACCAACATTTGACACTGAACCACATAAGGAGAAATTAGGGCAGGTGACCAAAAGCCTTCCCCCAACTCCACTGCCACCACAACACCCCACCGATACACATCTAACTCTGCCTACCCCATCACAACTAACCCCGCCCCATCACAACTAACCCCGCCCCATCACATCTAACCCCATCCTTCACATCTAACCCCGCCCCCCCTCGGTTACATATCTAACCCCGCCCCCATCACATCTGACCCGCCCCCATCACAACTAACCCCGCCCCATCACAACTAACCCCGCCCCATCACATCTAACCCCATCCTTCACATCTAACCCCATCCTTCACATCTAACCCCGCCCCCCCTCGGTTACATATCTAACCCCGCCCCCATCACATCTGACCCGCCCCCATCACAACTAACCCCGCCTCCATCACATCTGACCTGCCCCCATTACAACTAACCCCGCCCCCATCACATCTAATCCGCCCCATCACATCTAACCCCGCCCCCCCTCAGTTACACATCCAACTTTGCCCCCTCATCATATCTAATCCCGCCCCTCCATTACATCTAACCCCACACCATCACATTTAACCCCGCCCCCATCATATCTAACCCCGCCTCATCATATCTAACCCCGCCCCATCACATCTAACCCCGCCCCCATCATATCTAACCCTGCCCCATCACATTTAACCCCGCCCCCATCATATCTAATCCTGCCCCATCACATTTAACCCCGCCCCCATCATATCTAACCAGGGCCCATGACATCTAACCCCGCCCCCATCATATCTAACCCCACCCCCATCATATCTAATCCCGCCCCATCACATCTAATCCACCCCCATCATATCTAACGCCGCACCCATCATATCTAACCACGCCCCCATCATATCTAATCCAGCCCCATCACATCTAACTCCGCCCCCTTGGAACCACATCCTACCCTGCTCCCCCCAACACCGCCCCACGCCCCCACAACAATCTCCCACCCGCTTACCGGGGCAGCCTGGGAGCTGGGCATTTTTCCTTCTCCACCTGGGCGGTGTTTGCCGCTGACATGGGCGCGGTGTGGCGGTGCCCCCCTCACTGACCTTGTGAGGCGATGTTCCAGGCACTGCGGCAGGCAGAGTCGGCCTGAAACAAGGCATGGTGTCACGTGGCTCGGCGAGCTATCCTGGGCCCAATGCTGGCTGCATCTCACCGTGACAGTCTCTCCTCGCTCACCATTAGCAGGTTCAACAGGGTACAGGACTGGTGGGTACTGGTCTGTCACTATATAACACTGGGGTACAGTACTGGTGGGTACAGGTCTGTCACTGTATAAAACTGGGGTACAGTACTGGGGGTACATGTCTGTCACTGTATAACACTGGGGTACAGTACTGGCGGGCAAAGGTCTCTCACTGTATAACAATATGGTACATACTGGTGGGTACAGGTCTGTCACTGTATAACACTGGGGTACAGTACTGCTGGGTACAGGTCAGTCACTGTATAACACTGGGGTACAGTACAGGTGGGTACAGGTCTGTCACTGTATAACACGGGGGTACAGTACTGTCACTGTATAACACGGGGGTACAGGTCTGTCACTGTACAACACTGGGGTACAGTACTGGTGGGTACAGGTCTGTCACTGTATAAAACTGGGGTACAGTACTGGGGGTACATGTCTGTCACTGTATAACACTGGGGTACATTACTGATGGGTACAGGTCAGTCACTGCATAACACTGGGATACAGTACTGGTGGGTTCAGGTCTGTCACTGTATAACACTGGGGTACAGGTCTGGTGGGTACAGGTCTGTCACTGTATAACACTGGAGTACAGTACTGGTGGGTACAGGTCTGTCACTGTGTAACATGGGTACAGTACTGATGGGTACAGGTCTGTCACTGTATAACACTGGGATACAGTACTGGTGGGTACAGATCTGTCACTGTATATCACTGGGGTACAGTACTGGTGGGTACAGGTCTGTCACTGTATGACACTGGGGTACAGTACTGGTGAGTACAGGTCTGTCACTGTATGACACTGGGGTACAGTACTGGTGGGAGCAGGTCTGTCACTATATAACACTGGGGTACAGTATTGGTGGGTACAGGTCTGTCACTGTATAACACTGGGGTACAGCACTGGTACAGGTCTGTCACTGTACAACATTGGGTTACAGTACTTGTGGGTACAGGTCTGTCATTGTATAACACTGGGGTACAGTACTGGTGGGTACAGTTCTGTCAGGCTGTAACACTGGGGAACAGTACTGGGGTACTGCTCTGTCACTGTATAACACTGGGGTACAGTACAGGTGGGTAAAGGTCTGTCACTATATAACACTGGGGTACAGTACTAGTGGGTACAGGTCTGTCACTGTATAACACTGGGGTACAGTACAGGTGGGTACAGGTCTGTCACTGTATAACACTGATGTACAGTACAGGGGGTACAGGTCTGTCACTGTACAACACTGGGTTACAGTACTAGTGGGTACAGGTCTGCCACTGTATAACACTGGACTACAGTACTAGTGGGTACAGGTCAGTCACTGTATATCACTGGGATACAGTACTGGTGGGTTCAGGTCTGTCACTATATAACACTGGGGTACAGTACTGGTGGTTACAGGTCTGTCACTGTATAAAACTGTGGTACAGTACTGGGGATACAGGTCTGTCACTGTATAACACTGGAGTACAGTACTGGGGGTACAGGTCTGTCACTGTATAACACTGGGGAACAGTAATGGGGGTACAGATCTGTCACTGTATAAAACTGGGGTACAGTACTGGTGGGTACAGTTCTGTCACTCTATAACACTGGGGAACAGTACTGGGGTACAGGTGTGTCACTCCATAACACTGGGGCACAGTAATGGTGGGCACAGGTCTTTCACTGTATAAAACTGGGATACAGTACTGGTGGGTACAGGTCTGTCACGGTATAACACTGGGGTGCAGTACTGGTTGGTACAGGTCTGTCACTGTATAACACTGGGATACAGTACTGGTGGGTAAAGATCTGACATTGTATAACACTGGGGTACAGTACTGGTGGGTACAGGTCTGTCACTCTATCACACTGGGGTACAGTACTGGTGGGAGCAGGTCTGTCACTATATAACACTGGGGTACAGTATTGGTGGGTACAGGTCTGTCACTGTATAACACTGGGGTACAGCACTGGTACAGGTCTGTCACTGTACAACATTGGGTTACAGTACTTGTGGGTACAGGTCTGTCATTGTATAACACTGGGGTACAGTACTGGTGGGTACAGTTCTGTCAGGCTGTAACACTGGGGAACAGTACTGGGGTACTGCTCTGTCACTGTATAACACTGGGGTACAGTACAGGTGGGTAAAGGTCTGTCACTATATAACACTGGGGTACAGTACTAGTGGGTACAGGTCTGTCACTGTATAACACTGGGGTACAGTACAGGTGGGTACAGGTCTGTCACTGTATAACACTGATGTACAGTACAGGGGGTACAGGTCTGTCACTGTACAACACTGGGTTACAGTACTAGTGGGTACAGGTCTGCCACTGTATAACACTGGACTACAGTACTAGTGGGTACAGGTCAGTCACTGTATATCACTGGGATACAGTACTGGTGGGTTCAGGTCTGTCACTATATAACACTGGGGTACAGTACTGGTGGTTACAGGTCTGTCACTGTATAAAACTGTGGTACAGTACTGGGGATACAGGTCTGTCACTGTATAACACTGGAGTACAGTACTGGGGGTACAGGTCTATCACTGTATAACACTGGGGAACAGTAATGGGGGTACAGATCTGTCACTGTATAAAACTGGGGTACAGTACTGGTGGGTACAGTTCTGTCACTCTATAACACTGGGGAACAGTACTGGGGTACAGGTGTGTCACTCCATAACACTGGGGCACAGTAATGGTGGGCACAGGTCTTTCACTGTATAAAACTGGGATACAGTACTGGTGGGTACAGGTCTGTCACGGTATAACACTGGGGTGCAGTACTGGTTGGTACAGGTCTGTCACTGTATAACACTGGGATACAGTACTGGTGGGTAAAGATCTGACATTGTATAACACTGGGGTACAGTACTGGTGGGTACAGGTCTGTCACTCTATCACACTGGGGTACAGTACTGGTGGGTACAGGTCTGTCACTGTATGACACTGGGGTACAGGACTGGTGGATACAGGTCTGTCACTGCATGACACTAGGGTACAGGACTGGTACATGTCTGTCACTGTATGACACTGAGGTACAGGATTGGTGTGTACAGGTCTGTCACTGTATAACACAGGGTTCCGGACTGGAAAAGGTCTGTCACTGTATAACACTGGGATACAGTACTCGTGGATACAGGTCTGTCACTGTATAACACTGGGGTACAGTACTGGTGGGTACAGGTCTGTCACTCTATCACACTGGGGTACAGTACTGGTGGGAGCAGGTCTGTCACTATATAACACTGGGGTACAGTATTGGTGGGTACAGGTCTGTCACTGTATAACACTGGGGTACAGCACTGGTACAGGTCTGTCACTGTACAACATTGGGTTACAGTACTTGTGGGTACAGGTCTGTCATTGTATAACACTGGGGTACAGTACTGGTGGGTACAGTTCTGTCAGGCTGTAACACTGGGGAACAGTACTGGGGTACTGCTCTGTCACTGTATAACACTGGGGTACAGTACAGGTGGGTAAAGGTCTGTCACTATATAACACTGGGGTACAGTACTAGTGGGTACAGGTCTGTCACTGTATAACACTGGGGTACAGTACAGGTGGGTACAGGTCTGTCACTGTATAACACTGATGTACAGTACAGGGGGTACAGGTCTGTCACTGTACAACACTGGGTTACAGTACTAGTGGGTACAGGTCTGCCACTGTATAACACTGGACTACAGTACTAGTGGGTACAGGTCAGTCACTGTATATCACTGGGATACAGTACTGGTGGGTTCAGGTCTGTCACTATATAACACTGGGGTACAGTACTGGTGGTTACAGGTCTGTCACTGTATAAAACTGTGGTACAGTACTGGGGATACAGGTCTGTCACTGTATAACACTGGAGTACAGTACTGGGGGTACAGGTCTGTCACTGTATAACACTGGGGAACAGTAATGGGGGTACAGATCTGTCACTGTATAAAACTGGGGTACAGTACTGGTGGGTACAGTTCTGTCACTCTATAACACTGGGGAACAGTACTGGGGTACAGGTGTGTCACTCCATAACACTGGGGCACAGTAATGGTGGGCACAGGTCTTTCACTGTATAAAACTGGGATACAGTACTGGTGGGTACAGGTCTGTCACGGTATAACACTGGGGTGCAGTACTGGTTGGTACAGGTCTGTCACTGTATAACACTGGGATACAGTACTGGTGGGTAAAGATCTGACATTGTATAACACTGGGGTACAGTACTGGTGGGTACAGGTCTGTCACTCTATCACACTGGGGTACAGTACTGGTGGGTACAGGTCTGTCACTGTATGACACTGGGGTACAGGACTGGTGGATACAGGTCTGTCACTGCATGACACTAGGGTACAGGACTGGTACATGTCTGTCACTGTATGACACTGAGGTACAGGATTGGTGTGTACAGGTCTGTCACTGTATAACACAGGGTTCCGGACTGGAAAAGGTCTGTCACTGTATAACACTGGGATACAGTACTCGTGGATACAGGTCTGTCACTGTATAACACTGGGGTACAGTACTGGTGGGTACAGGTCTGTCACTCTATCACACTGGGGTACAGTACTGGTGGGAGCAGGTCTGTCACTATATAACACTGGGGTACAGTATTGGTGGGTACAGGTCTGTCACTGTATAACACTGGGGTACAGCACTGGTACAGGTCTGTCACTGTACAACATTGGGTTACAGTACTTGTGGGTACAGGTCTGTCATTGTATAACACTGGGGTACAGTACTGGTGGGTACAGTTCTGTCAGGCTGTAACACTGGGGAACAGTACTGGGGTACTGCTCTGTCACTGTATAACACTGGGGTACAGTACAGGTGGGTAAAGGTCTGTCACTATATAACACTGGGGTACAGTACTAGTGGGTACAGGTCTGTCACTGTATAACACTGGGGTACAGTACAGGTGGGTACAGGTCTGTCACTGTATAACACTGATGTACAGTACAGGGGGTACAGGTCTGTCACTGTACAACACTGGGTTACAGTACTAGTGGGTACAGGTCTGCCACTGTATAACACTGGACTACAGTACTAGTGGGTACAGGTCAGTCACTGTATATCACTGGGATACAGTACTGGTGGGTTCAGGTCTGTCACTATATAACACTGGGGTACAGTACTGGTGGTTACAGGTCTGTCACTGTATAAAACTGTGGTACAGTACTGGGGATACAGGTCTGTCACTGTATAACACTGGAGTACAGTACTGGGGGTACAGGTCTGTCACTGTATAACACTGGGGAACAGTAATGGGGGTACAGATCTGTCACTGTATAAAACTGGGGTACAGTACTGGTGGGTACAGTTCTGTCACTCTATAACACTGGGGAACAGTACTGGGGTACAGGTGTGTCACTCCATAACACTGGGGCACAGTAATGGTGGGCACAGGTCTTTCACTGTATAAAACTGGGATACAGTACTGGTGGGTACAGGTCTGTCACGGTATAACACTGGGGTGCAGTACTGGTTGGTACAGGTCTGTCACTGTATAACACTGGGATACAGTACTGGTGGGTAAAGATCTGACATTGTATAACACTGGGGTACAGTACTGGTGGGTACAGGTCTGTCACTCTATCACACTGGGGTACCGTACTGGTGGGTACAGGTCTGTCACTGTATGACACTGGGGTACAGGACTGGTGGATACAGGTCTGTCACTGCATGACACTAGGGTACAGGACTGGTACATGTCTGTCACTGTATGACACTGAGGTACAGGATTGGTGTGTACAGGTCTGTCACTGTATAACACAGGGTTCCGGACTGGAAAAGGTCTGTCACTGTATAACACTGGGATACAGTACTCGTGGATACAGGTCTGTCACTGTATAACACTGGGGTACATTACTGGTGGATACAGGTCTGTCACTGTATAACACTGGGGTACTGTACTGGTGGGTACAGGTCTGTCACTGTATAACACTAGGGTACAGTACTGTGGGTACAGGTCTGTCACTGTATAACACTAGGGTACAGTACTGGTGTGTGCAGGTCTGTCACTGTATGACACTGGGGTACAGTACTGGTGGGTACAGGTCTGTCACTGTATAACACTGGGGTACAGTACTGGTGGGTACAGATCTGTCACTGTATAACACTGGGTTACAGTACTGGTGGGTTCAGGTTTCTCACGGTATAACACTGGGGGTACAGCTCTGGTGGGTACAGGTCTCTCACTGTATAACACTGAGGTACAGGACTGGTACAGGTCTGTCACTGTATAACACTGGAGTACAGTACTGGTGGGTACAGGTCTGCCACTGTATAACACTGGACTACAGTACTGGTGGGTACAGGTCAGTCACTGTATATCACTGAGATACAGTACTGGTGGGTTCAGGTCTCTCACGGTATAACACTGGGGGTACAGCTCTGGTGGGTACAGGTCTCTCACTGTATAACACTGGGGTACAGGACTGGTACAGGTCTGTCACTGTATAACACTGGAGTACAGTACTGGGGGTACAGTTCTGTCACTGTATAACACTGGGGTACAGTAAACCGGGGGTACAGATCTGTCACTGCATAAAACTGGGGTACAGTACTGGTGGGTACAGTTCTGTCACTCGATAACACTGGGGTATAGTACAGGTGGGAGCAGGTCTGTCACTGTATAAAACTGGGGTACAGTACAAGTGG
Source organism: Pristiophorus japonicus (assembly GCF_044704955.1). Lineage (NCBI taxonomy): Eukaryota > Metazoa > Chordata > Chondrichthyes > Pristiophoridae > Pristiophorus > Pristiophorus japonicus. Next base: position 70,095,001 of record NC_091995.1, on the reverse strand, counting down.
GTACAGGTCTGTCACTGTATAACACTGGGGTACAGTACTGGTGGGAGCAGGTCTGTCACTGTATAACTCTGGGGTAGATACTGATGTGTACAGGTCTGTCACTGTATAACACTGGGGTACTGGTCTGCTGGGTACAGGTCTGTCATTGTATAACACTGGGGTACAGTACTGCTGGGTACAGGTCAGTCACTGTATAACACTGGGGTACAGTACAGGTGGGTACAGGTCTGTCACTGTATAACACGGGGGTACAGTACTGTCACTGTATAACACGGGGGTACAGGTCTGTCACTGTACAACACTGGGGTACAGTACTGGTGGGTACAGGTCTGTCACTGTATAAAACTGGGGTACAGTACTGGGGGTACATGTCTGTCACTGTATAACACTGGGGTACATTACTGATGGGTACAGGTCAGTCACTGCATAACACTGGGATACAGTACTGGTGGGTTCAGGTCTGTCACTGTATAACACTGGGGTACAGGTCTGGTGGGTACAGGTCTGTCACTGTATAACACTGGAGTACAGTACTGGTGGGTACAGGTCTGTCACTGTGTAACATGGGTACAGTACTGATGGGTACAGGTCTGTCACTGTATAACACTGGGATACAGTACTGGTGGGTACAGATCTGTCACTGTATATCACTGGGGTACAGTACTGGTGGGTACAGGTCTGTCACTGTATGACACTGGGGTACAGTACTGGTGAGTACAGGTCTGTCACTGTATGACACTGGGGTACAGTACTGGTGGGTACAGGTCTGTCACTGTATAACACTGGGGTACAGTACTGGTGGGTACAGGTCTGTCACTATATAACACTGGGGTACAGTACTGGTGGGAGCAGGTCTGTCACTATATAACACTGGGGTACAGTATTGGTGGGTACAGGTCTGTCACTGTATAACACTGGGGTACAGCACTGGTACAGGTCTGTCACTGTACAACATTGGGTTACAGTACTTGTGGGTACAGGTCTGTCATTGTATAACACTGGGGTACAGTACTGGTGGGTACAGTTCTGTCAGGCTGTAACACTGGGGAACAGTACTGGGGTACTGCTCTGTCACTGTATAACACTGGGGTACAGTACAGGTGGGTAAAGGTCTGTCACTATATAACACTGGGGTACAGTACTAGTGGGTACAGGTCTGTCACTGTATAACACTGGGGTACAGTACAGGTGGGTACAGGTCTGTCACTGTATAACACTGATGTACAGTACAGGGGGTACAGGTCTGTCACTGTACAACACTGGGTTACAGTACTAGTGGGTACAGGTCTGCCACTGTATAACACTGGACTACAGTACTAGTGGGTACAGGTCAGTCACTGTATATCACTGGGATACAGTACTGGTGGGTTCAGGTCTGTCACTATATAACACTGGGGTACAGTACTGGTGGTTACAGGTCTGTCACTGTATAAAACTGTGGTACAGTACTGGGGATACAGGTCTGTCACTGTATAACACTGGAGTACAGTACTGGGGGTACAGGTCTGTCACTGTATAACACTGGGGAACAGTAATGGGGGTACAGATCTGTCACTGTATAAAACTGGGGTACAGTACTGGTGGGTACAGTTCTGTCACTCTATAACACTGGGGAACAGTACTGGGGTACAGGTGTGTCACTCCATAACACTGGGGCACAGTAATGGTGGGCACAGGTCTTTCACTGTATAAAACTGGGATACAGTACTGGTGGGTACAGGTCTGTCACGGTATAACACTGGGGTGCAGTACTGGTTGGTACAGGTCTGTCACTGTATAACACTGGTATACAGTACTGGTGGGTAAAGATCTGACATTGTATAACACTGGGGTACAGTACTGGTGGGTACAGGTCTGTCACTCTATCACACTGGGGTACCGTACTGGTGGGTACAGGTCTGTCACTGTATGACACTGGGGTACAGGACTGGTGGATACAGGTCTGTCACTGCATGACACTAGGGTACAGGACTGGTACATGTCTGTCACTGTATGACACTGAGGTACAGGATTGGTGTGTACAGGTCTGTCACTGTATAACACAGGGTTCCGGACTGGAAAAGGTCTGTCACTGTATAACACTGGGATACAGTACTCGTGGATACAGGTCTGTCACTGTATAACACTGGGGTACAGTACTGGTGGATACAGGTCTGTCACTGTATAACACTGGGGTACTGTACTGGTGGGTACAGGTCTGTCACTGTATAACACTAGGGTACAGTACTGTGGGTACAGGTCTGTCACTGTATAACACTAGGGTACAGTACTGGTGTGTGCAGGTCTGTCACTGTATGACACTGGGGTACAGTACTGGTGGGTACAGGTCTGTCACTGTATAACACTGGGGTACAGTACTGGTGGGTACAGATCTGTCACTGTATAACACTGGGTTACAGTACTGGTGGGTTCAGGTTTCTCACGGTATAACACTGGGGGTACAGCTCTGGTGGGTACAGGTCTCTCACTGTATAACACTGAGGTACAGGACTGGTACAGGTCTGTCACTGTATAACACTGGAGTACAGTACTGGTGGGTACAGGTCTGCCACTGTATAACACTGGACTACAGTACTGGTGGGTACAGGTCAGTCACTGTATATCACTGAGATACAGTACTGGTGGGTTCAGGTCTCTCACGGTATAACACTGGGGGTACAGCTCTGGTGGGTACAGGTCTCTCACTGTATAACACTGGGGTACAGGACTGGTACAGGTCTGTCACTGTATAACACTGGAGTACAGTACTGGGGGTACAGTTCTGTCACTGTATAACACTGGGGTACAGTAAACCGGGGGTACAGATCTGTCACTGCATAAAACTGGGGTACAGTACTGGTGGGTACAGTTCTGTCACTCGATAACACTGGGGTATAGTACAGGTGGGAGCAGGTCTGTCACTGTATAAAACTGGGGTACAGTACAAGTGGGTACAGGTCTGTCACTGTATAACACTGGGGTACAGTACTGGTGGGAGCAGGTCTGTCACTGTATAACTCTGGGGTAGATACTGATGTGTACAGGTCTGTCACTGTATAACACTGGGGTACTGGTCTGCTGGGTACAGGTCTGTCATTGTATAACACTGGGGTACAGTACTGGTGGGTACAGGTCTGTCACTGTATAACACTGGGGTACTGGTCTGCTGGGTACAGGTCTGTCACTGTATAACACTGGGGTACAGTACTGGTGGGTACAGGTCTGTCACTGTATAACACTGGGATAGATACTGATGGGTGCAGGTCTGTCACTGTATAACACTGGGGTACTGGTCTGCTGGGTACAGGTCTGTCACTGTATAACACTGGGGTACTGTACTGGTGGGTACAGGTCTGTCACTGTATAACACTGGGGTACAGTACTGGGGGTACAGGTCTTTCACTGTATAACACAGGGGAACAGTATTGTTGGTACAGGCCTGTCAATCTATAACACTGGGGAACAGTACTGGGGTACAGGTGTGTCACTGTATAACACTGGATTACAGTACTGGTGGGTTCAGATCTGTCTCTCGATAACACTGGGGAACAGTACTGGGGTACAGGTGTGCCACTGTCTCACACTGGGGTACAGTACTGGTGGGTTCAGCTCTGTCACTGTATAACACTGGGGTACAGTACTGGTGGGTACAGGTCTGTAACTGTATAACACTAGCGTACAGTACTGGTGGGTACAGGTCTGTCACTGTATAACACTGATGTACAGTACAGGGGGTACAGGCCTGTCACTGTATAACACTGGGTTACAGTACTGGTGGGTACACGTCAGTTACTGAATATCACTGGGATACAGTACTGGTGGGTTCAGTTCTGTCACGGTATAACAGTGGGGGTACAGCTCTGGTGGGTACAGGTCTCTCACTGTATAACACTGGGGTACAGTCCTGGTGATTACAGGTCTGTCAGTTTATAACACTGTGGTACAGGACTGGGGGTACAGGTCTGTCATTGTATAACACTGGAGTACAGTACTGGGGGAACAGGGCAGTCACTGTATAACACTGGGGTACAGTACTGGTGGGTACAGTTCTGTCACTCGATAACACTGGAGTACAGTAGAGGTGGGAGCAGGTCTGTCACTGTATAACACTGGGGTACAGTACTGGGGGTACAGGTCTATCACTGTATAACACTGGGGTACAGTACTGGTGGGTACAGTTCTTTGAGGCTGTAACACTGGGGTACAGTACTGCTGGGTGCAGGTCTGTCACTCTATCACACTGGGGTACAGTACTGGTGGGTACAGGTCTGTCACTGTATAACACAGGGTTCCGGACTGGTACAGGTCTGTCACTGTATGACACTGGGGTACAATACTGGTGGGTACAGGTCTGTCACTGTATAACACTGATGTACAGTACAGGGGGTACAGGTCTGTCACTGTATAACACTGGGTTACAGTACTAGTGGGTACAGGTCTGCCACTGTATAACACTGGACTACAGTACTGGTGGGTACAGGTCAGTCACTGTATATCACTGGGATACAGTACTGGTGGGTTCAGGTCTGTCACGGTATAACACTGGGGGTACAGCTCTGGTGGGTACAGGTCTCTCACTGTATAACACTGGGGTACAGTACTGCTGGGTACAGATCTTTCACTGTATGACACTGAGATACAGTACTGGTGGGTGCAGGTCTGTCACTCTATCACACTGGGGTACAGTACTGGTGGGTACAGGTCTGTCACTGTATAACACAGGGTTCCGGACTGGTACAGGTCTGTCACTGTATGACACTGGGGTACAATACTGGTGGGTACAGGTCTGTCACTGTATAACACTGATGTACAGTACAGGGGGTACAGGTCTGTCACTGTATAACACTGGGTTACAGTACTAGTGGGTACAGGTCTGCCACTGTATAACACTGGACTACAGTACTGGTGGGTACAGGTCAGTCACTGTATATCACTGGGATACAGTACTGGTGGGTTCAGGTCTGTCATGGTATAACACTGGGGGTACAGCTCTGGTGGGTACAGGTCTCTCACTGTATAACACTGGGGTACAGTACTGCTGGGTACAGGTCTGTCACTGTATAACACTGGGGTACAGTACTGGTGGGTACAGGTCTGTCACTGTATAACACTGGGGTACAGTACTGGTGGGCACAGGTCTGTCACTGTATAACACTGCGGTAGATACTGATGGGTGCAGGACTGTCACTGTATAACACTGGGGTATAGCACTGGGGGTACAGGTCTGTCACTGTATAACACTGGGGTACGGTACTGGGGGTACAGGTCTGTCACTGTATGACACGGGGGAACAGTACTGGTGGGTACAGGCCTGTCAATCTATAACACTGGGGAACAGTACTGGGGTACAAGTGTGTCACTGTATAATACTGGATTACAGTACTGGTGGGTTTAGTTCTGTCTCTCGAGAACACTAGGGCACTAGGGAACAGTACTGGGGTACAGGTGTGTCACTGTATAACACTGGGGTACAGTACTGGTGGGTTCAGCTCTGTCACAGTATAACACTGGGGTACAGCACTGGTGGGTTCAGGTCTGTTACTGTATAACACTGGGGTACAGTACTGGTGGGTACAGGTCTGTCACTGTATAACACTGGGGTACAGTACTGGTACAGGTCTGTCCTTGTATAACACTGGGGTACAGTACAGGAGGTACAGATCTGTCACTGTATAACACTGGGGTACATTACTGGTGGGTACAGGTCTGTCAGGCTGCAACACTGGGGCACAGTACTGGTGGGTACATGTCTGTCAATGTATAACACTGGGGTACAGTACAAGTGGGTACAGGTCTGTCACTGTATAATACTGTGGTACACTACTGGTGGGTACAGGTCTGTCACTGCATAACACTGGGGTACAGCACTGGTGGGTACAGGTCTGTCACTGTGTAATACTGGGGTACAGTACTGGTGGGTACAGGTCTGTCCCTGTATAACACTGGGGTACAGTATTGGTGAGTACAGGTCTGTCACTGTATAACACTGATGTACAGTACAGGGGGTACAGGTCTGTCACTGTATAACACTGGGATACAACACTGGTGGGTTCAGGTCTGCCACTGTTTAGCACTGGGGTACAGTACTGGTGGGCACAGGTCTGTCAATATATACCACTGGGGTACAGTACTGGTGGGTACAGGTCTGTAACTGTATAACACTGCAATACAGCACTGGTGGGTACAGGTCTGTCACTGTATAACACTGGGGTACAGGAGTGGTACAGGTTTGTCACTGTATAACACTGGGGTACAGTACTGGTGGGTACAGGTCTGTCACTGTATAACACTGGGGTACAGGACTGGTACAGGTCTGTCACTGTATAACACTGGGGTACAGTACTAGTGGGTACAGGCCTGACACTGTATAACACTGGGGTACAGGACTGGTACAGGTCTGTCACTGTATAACACTGGGGTACAGTACTGGTGGGTACCGGTCTGTCACTGTATAACACTGGGGTACAGAACTGGGGTACAGGTCTATCACTGTATAACACTGGGGTACAGTACTGGTGGGTACAGTTCTGTGAGGCTGTAACACTGGTGTACAGTACTGGTGGGTACAGGTCTGTCACTGTATAATACTGGGGTACAGTACTAGTGGGTACAGGTCTGTCACTGAATAACACTGGGGTACAGTACTGGTGGGAGCAGGCCTGTCACTGTATAACACTGGGGTAGATACTGATGTGTACAGGTCTGTCACTGTATAACACTGGGATACTGGTCTGCTGGGTACAGGTCTGTCACTGTATAACACTGGGGTACAGTACTGGTGGGAGCAGGTCTGTCACTGTATAACACTGGGGTAGATATTGATGGGTACAGGTCAGGCACTGTATAACACTGTGGTACTGGTCTGCTGGGTACAGGTCTGTCACTGTGTATCACTGGGGTACAGTACTGGTGGGCACAGGTCTGTCACTGTATAACACTGGGGTAGATACTGATGGGTGCAGGTCTGTCACTGTATAACACTGTGGTGCAGTACTGGTAGATACAGGTCTGTCACTGTATAACACTGGGGTATAGTACTGTGGGTACAGGTTTGTCATTGTATAACACTGGGGTACAGTACTGGGGGTACAGGTCTGTTACTGTATAACACTGGGGTACAGTACTGGTGGGTACAGGTCTGTCACGGTATAACACGGGTACAGGACTGGTACAGGTCTGTCACTGTATAACACTGGGGTACAGTACTGGTGGGTACCGGTCTGTCACTGTATAACACTGGGGTACAGAACTGGGGTACAGGTCTATCACTGTATAACACTGGGGTACAGTGCTGGTGGGTACAGTTCGGTGAGGCTGTAACACTGGTGTACAGTACTGGTGGGTACAGGTCTGTCACTGTATAATACTGGGGTACAGTACTAGTGGGTGCAGGTCTGTCACTGAATAACACTGGGGTACAGTACTGGTGGGAGCAGGCCTGTCACTGTATAACACTGGGGTAGATACTGATGTGTACAGGTCTGTCACTGTATAACACTGGGATACTGGTCTGCTGGGTACAGGTCTGTCACCTTATAACACTGGGGTACAGTACTGGTGGGTACAGGACTGTCACTGTATAACACTGGGGTACAGTACTGGTGGGAGCAGGTCTGTCACTGTATAACACTGGGGTAGATACTGATGGGTACAGGTCTGGCACTGTATAACACTGGGGTACTGGTCTGCTGGGTACAGGTCTGTCACTGTGTAACACTGGGGTACAGTACTGGTGGGCACAGGTCTGTCACTGTATAACACTGCGGTAGATACTGATGGGTGCAGGTCTGTCACTGTATAACACTGTGGTGCAGTACTGGTAGATACAGGTCTGTCACTGTATAACAGGGGGAACAGTACTGGTGGGTAGAGGCCTGTCAATCGATAACACTGGGGAACAGTACTGGGGTACAGGTGTGTCACTGTTTAACACTGGAGTACAGTACTGGTGGGTTTAGTTCTGTCTCTCGAGAACACTAGGGAACAGTACTGGGGTACAGGTGTGTCACTGTATAACACTGGGGTACATTACTGGTGGGTTCAGCTCTGTCACAGTATAACACTGGGGTACAGCACTGGTGGGTACAGGTCTGTCACGGTATAACACGGGTACAGTACTGGTACAGGTCTGTCACTGCATAACACTGGAATACAGTACTGGTGGGTGCAGGTCTGTCACTGTATAACACTGGGTTACAGGAGTGGTGCAGGTCTGTCACTGTATAAGACTGGGATACAATACTGGTGGGTACAGGTCTATCACTGTATAACACTCGGGTACAGGACTGGTACAGGTCTGTCACTGTATAACACTGGAATACAGTACTGGTGGGTACAGGTCTGTCACTGCATAACACTGGAATACAGTACTGGTGGGTGCAGGTCTGTCACTGTATAACACTGGGGTACAGGACTGGTACAGGTCTGTCACTGTATGCCACGAGTACAATACTGGTGGGTACAGGTCTGTCACTCTATAACATTGGGTTACAGGAGTGGTGCAGGTCTGTCACTGTATAAGACTGGGATACAATACTGGTGGGTACAGGTCTATCACTGTATAACACTCGGGTACAGGACTGGTACAGGTCTGTCACTGTATAACACTGGAATACAGTACTGGTGGGTTCAGGTCTGTTACTGCATAACACTGGGGTACAATACTGGTGGGTACAGGTCTGTCACTGCATAACACTGGAATACAGTACTGGTGGGTGCAGGTCTGTCACTGTATAACACTGGGTTACAGGAGTGGTGCAGGTCTGTCACTGTATAAGACTGGGATACAGTACTGGTGGGTACAGGTCTATCACTGTAGAACACAGGGTTCCGGACTGGTACAGGTCTGTCACTGCATAACACTGGGGTACAGTACTAGTGGGTACAGGTCTGTCACTGTATAACACTGGGGTACAGTACTGGTGGGAGCAGGTCTGTCACTCTATAACACTGGGGTACAGTACTGGTGAGTACAGGTCTGTCACTGTATAACATTGGGGTACAGTACTGGTGGGTACAGGTCTGTAACTGTGTCACACTGGGGTACAGTACTGGTGGGTACAGGTCTGTCACTGTATAACACTGGGGTGCAGTACTGGTGAGTACAGGTCTGTCAATGTATAACACTGGGGTACAGTACAGGGGGTACAAATTTATCACTGTATAACACTGGGGTACAGTACTGGTGGGAGCAGGTCTGTCACTGTATAACACTGGGGTGCAGTACTGGTGAGTACAGGTCTGTCACTGTATAACACTGGGGTACAGTACTGGTAAAGGTCTGTCACTGTATAACACTGGGGTACAGTACTGGTGGGTACAGGTCTGTCACTGTATAACACTGGGGTACAGTACTAGTGTGTACAGGTCTGTCACTGTATAATACTGTGGTACAGTACTGGTGGGTACAGGTCTGTCACTGTGTAATACGGGGGTACAGTACTGGTGGGTACAGGTCTGTCCTTATATAACAGTGGGGCACAGTATTGGTGAGTACAGGTCTGTCACTGTATAACATTGATGTACAGTACAGGGGGTACAGGTCTGTCACTATATAACACTGGGATACAGTACTGGTGGGTTCAGGTCTGCCACTGTATAACACTGGGGTACAGTACTGGTGGGTATAGGTCAGTCACTATATCACTGGGATACAGTACTGGTGGGTTCAGGTCTGCCACTGTATAACACTGGGGTTACAGGTCTGGTGGGTACAGGTCTGTGATTGTATAAAACTGGGGTACAGTACTGGTACAGGTCTGTGACTGTATAACAGTGGGGTACAATACGGGTGGGTACAGGTCTGTCAATGTATAACACTGGGATACAGTACAGGTGGGTACAGGTCTATCATTGAATAACACTGGGGTAGAGGACTGGTATAGATCTTTCACTGTATAACACTGGGGTACAGTACTGCTGGGTACAGGTCTGTCACTGTATAACGCTGGGGTACAGTACTGGTGGGTACAGGTCTGTCACTGTATAACACTGGGGTACAGTACTGGTACAGGCCTGTCACTGTATAACACTGGGGTACAGTACTGGTGGGAGCAGGTCTGTCACTGTATAACACTGGGGTACAGTACTGGGGGTACAGGTCTGTCACTGTATAACACTGCGGTACAGTACTGGTGGGTACAGGTCTGTTACTGCATAACACTGGGGTACAATACTGGTGGGTACAGGTATGTCACTGTATAACACGGGGGTACAGTACTGGTGGGTACAGGTCTGTCACGGTATAACACGGGTACAGTACTGGTACAGATCTGTCACTGTATAACACTGGAATACAGTACTGGAGGGTACAGGTCTGTCACTGCATAACACTGGAATACAGTACTGGTGGGTGCAGGTCTGTCACTGTATAACACTGGGTTACAAGAGTGGTGCAGGTCTGTCACTGTATAAGACTGGGATACAATACTGGTGGGTACAGGTCTATCACTGTATAACACTCGGGTACAGGACGGGTACAGGTCTGTCACTGTATAACACTGGAATACAGTACTGGTGGGTACAGGTCTGTCACTGCATAACACTGGAATACAGTACTGGTGGGTGCAGGTCTGTCACTGTATAACACTGGGGTACAGGACTGGTACAGGTCTGTCACTGTATGACACGAGTACAATACTGGTGGGTACAGGTCTGTCACTCTATAACATTGGGGAACAGTATTGGTGTGTACCTGTCTATGACTGTATAACACGGGGGTACAGTACTGGTGGGTACAGGTCTGTCACGGTATAACACGGGTACAGTACTGGTACAGATCTATCACTGTATAACACTGGAATACAGTACTGGTGGGTTCAGGTCTGTTACTGCATAACACTGGGGTACAATACTGGTGGGTACAGGTCTGTCACTGCATAACACTGGAATACAGTACTGGTGGGTGCAGGTCTGTCACTGTATAACACTGGGTTACAGGAGTGGTGCAGGTCTGTCACTGTATAAGACTGGGATACAGTACTGGTGGGTACAGGTCTATCACTGTAGAACACAGGGTTCCGGACTGGTACAGGTCTGTCACTGCATACACTGGGTTACAGTACTAGTGGGTACAGGTCTGTCACTGTATAACACTGGGGTACAGTACTGGTGGGAGCAGGTCTGTCACTCTATAACACTGGGGTACAGTACTGGTGGGTACAGGTCTGTCACTGTATAACATTGGGGTACAGTACTGGTGGGTACAGGTCTGTAACTGTATCACACTGGGGTACAGTACTGGTGGGTACAGGTCTGTCACTGTATAACACTGGGGTACAGTACTGGTGGGAGCAGGTCTGTCACTCTATAACACTGGGGTACAGTACTGGTGAGTACAGGTCTGTCACTGTATAACATTGGGGTACAGTACTGGTGGGTACAGGTCTGTAACTGTGTCACACTGGGGTACAGTACTGGTGGGTACAGGTCTGTCACTGTATAACACTGGGGTGCAGTACTGGTGAGTACAGGTCTGTCAATGTATAACACTGGGGTACAGTACAGGGGGTACAAATTTATCACTGTATAACACTGGGGTACAGTACTGGTGGGAGCAGGTCTGTCACTGTATAACACTGGGGTGCAGTACTGGTGAGTACAGGTCTGTCACTGTATAACACTGGGGTACAGTACTGGTAAAGGTCTGTCACTGTATAACACTGGGGTACAGTACTGGTGGGTACAGGTCTGTCACTGTATAACACTGGGGTACAGTACTAGTGTGTACAGGTCTGTCACTGTATAATACTGTGGTACAGTACTGGTGGGTACAGGTCTGTCACTGTGTAATACGGGGGTACAGTACTGGTGGGTACAGGTCTGTCCTTATATAACAGTGGGGCACAGTATTGGTGAGTACAGGTCTGTCACTGTATAACATTGATGTACAGTACAGGGGGTACAGGTCTGTCACTATATAACACTGGGATACAGTACTGGTGGGTTCAGGTCTGCCACTGTATAACACTGGGGTACAGTACTGGTGGGTATAGGTCAGTCACTATATCACTGGGATACAGTACTGGTGGGTTCAGGTCTGCCACTGTATAACACTGGGGTTACAGGTCTGGTGGGTACAGGTCTGTGATTGTATAAAACTGGGGTACAGTACTGGTACAGGTCTGTGACTGTATAACAGTGGGGTACAATACGGGTGGGTACAGGTCTGTCAATGTATAACACTGGGATACAGTACAGGTGGGTACAGGTCTATCATTGAATAACACTGGGGTAGAGGACTGGTATAGATCTTTCACTGTATAACACTGGGGTACAGTACTGCTGGGTACAGGTCTGTCACTGTATAACGCTGGGGTACAGTACTGGTGGGTACAGGTCTGTCACTGTATAACACTGGGGTACAGTACTGATACAGGCCTGTCACTGTATAACACTGGGGTACAGTACTGGTGGGAGCAGGTCTGTCACTGTATAACACTGGGGTACAGTACTGGGGGTACAGGTCTGTCACTGTATAACACTGCGGTACAGTACTGGTGGGTACAGGTCTGTTACTGCATAACACTGGGGTACAATACTGGTGGGTACAGGTATGTCACTGTATAACACGGGGGTACAGTACTGGTGGGTACAGGTCTGTCACGGTATAACACGGGTACAGTACTGGTACAGATCTGTCACTGTATAACACTGGAATACAGTACTGGAGGGTACAGGTCTGTCACTGCATAACACTGGAATACAGTACTGGTGGGTGCAGGTCTGTCACTGTATAACACTGGGTTACAAGAGTGGTGCAGGTCTGTCACTGTATAAGACTGGGATACAATACTGGTGGGTACAGGTCTATCACTGTATAACACTCGGGTACAGGACGGGTACAGGTCTGTCACTGTATAACACTGGAATACAGTACTGGTGGGTACAGGTCTGTCACTGCATAACACTGGAATACAGTACTGGTGGGTGCAGGTCTGTCACTGTATAACACTGGGGTACAGGACTGGTACAGGTCTGTCACTGTATGACACGAGTACAATACTGGTGGGTACAGGTCTGTCACTCTATAACATTGGGGAACAGTATTGGTGTGTACCTGTCTATGACTGTATAACACGGGGGTACAGTACTGGTGGGTACAGGTCTGTCACGGTATAACACGGGTACAGTACTGGTACAGATCTATCACTGTATAACACTGGAATACAGTACTGGTGGGTTCAGGTCTGTTACTGCATAACACTGGGGTACAATACTGGTGGGTACAGGTCTGTCACTGCATAACACTGGAATACAGTACTGGTGGGTGCAGGTCTGTCACTGTATAACACTGGGTTACAGGAGTGGTGCAGGTCTGTCACTGTATAAGACTGGGATACAGTACTGGTGGGTACAGGTCTATCACTGTAGAACACAGGGTTCCGGACTGGTACAGGTCTGTCACTGCATACACTGGGTTACAGTACTAGTGGGTACAGGTCTGTCACTGTATAACACTGGGGTACAGTACTGGTGGGAGCAGGTCTGTCACTCTATAACACTGGGGTACAGTACTGGTGGGTACAGGTCTGTCACTGTATAACATTGGGGTACAGTACTGGTGGGTACAGGTCTGTAACTGTATCACACTGGGGTACAGTACTGGTGGGTACAGGTCTGTCACTGTATAACACTGGGGTGCAGTACTGGTGAGTACAGGTCTGTCAATGTATAACACTGGGGTACAGTACAGGGGGTACAAATTTATCACTGTATAACACTGGGGTACAGTACTGGTGGGAGCAGGTCTGTCACTGTATAACACTGGGGTACAGTACTGGTAAAGGTCTGTCACTGTATAACACTGGGGTGCAGTACTGGTGGGTACAGGTCTGTCACTGTATAACACTGGGGTACAGTACTAGTGTGTACAGGTCTGTCACTGAATAATACTGTGGTACAGTACTGGTGGGTACAGGTCTGTCACTGCATAACACTGGGGTGCAGCACTGGTGGGTACAGGTCTGTCACTGTGTAATACGGGGGTACAGTACTGGTGGGTACAGGTCTGTCCTTATATAACAGTGGGGCACAGTATTGGTGAGTACAGGTCTGTCACTGTACAACACTGATGTACAGTACAGGGGGTACAGGTCTGTCACTATATAACACTGGGATACAGTACTGGTGGGTTCAGGTCTGCCACTGTATAACACTGGGGTACAGTACTGGTGGGTATAGGTCAGTCACTATATCACTGGGATACAGTACTGGTGGGTTCAGGTCTGCCACTGTATAACACTGGGGTTACAGGTCTGGTGGGTACAGGTCTGTGATTGTATAAAACTGGGGTACAGTACTGGTACAGGTCTGTGACTGTATAACAGTGGGGTACAATACGGGTGGGTACAGGTCTGTCAATGTATAACACTGGGATACAGTACAGGTGGGTACAGGTCTATCATTGAATAACACTGGGGTAGAGGACTGGTATAGATCTTTCACTGTATAACACTGGGGTACAGTACTGCTGGGTACAGGTCTGTCACTGTATAACGCTGGGGTACAGTACTGGTGGGTACAGGTCTGTCACTGTATAACACTGGGGTACAGTACTGGTACAGGCCTGTCACTGTATAACACTGGGGTACAGTACTGGTGGGAGCAGGTCTGTCACTGTATAACACTGGGGTACAGTACTGGGGGTACAGGTCTGTCACTGTATAACACTGCGGTACAGTACTGGTGGGTACAGGTCTGTTACTGCATAACACTGGGGTACAATACTGGTGGGTACAGGTATGTCACTGTATAACACGGGGGTACAGTACTGGTGGGTACAGGTCTGTCACGGTATAACACGGGTACAGTACTGGTACAGATCTGTCACTGTATAACACTGGAATACAGTACTGGAGGGTACAGGTCTGTCACTGCATAACACTGGAATACAGTACTGGTGGGTGCAGGTCTGTCACTGTATAACACTGGGTTACAAGAGTGGTGCAGGTCTGTCACTGTATAAGACTGGGATACAATACTGGTGGGTACAGGTCTATCACTGTATAACACTCGGGTACAGGACGGGTACAGGTCTGTCACTGTATAACACTGGAATACAGTACTGGTGGGTACAGGTCTGTCACTGCATAACACTGGAATACAGTACTGGTGGGTGCAGGTCTGTCACTGTATAACACTGGGGTACAGGACTGGTACAGGTCTGTCACTGTATGACACGAGTACAATACTGGTGGGTACAGGTCTGTCACTCTATAACATTGGGGAACAGTATTGGTGTGTACCTGTCTATGACTGTATAACACGGGGGTACAGTACTGGTGGGTACAGGTCTGTCACGGTATAACACGGGTACAGTACTGGTACAGATCTATCACTGTATAACACTGGAATACAGTACTGGTGGGTTCAGGTCTGTTACTGCATAACACTGGGGTACAATACTGGTGGGTACAGGTCTGTCACTGCATAACACTGGAATACAGTACTGGTGGGTGCAGGTCTGTCACTGTATAACACTGGGTTACAGGAGTGGTGCAGGTCTGTCACTGTATAAGACTGGGATACAGTACTGGTGGGTACAGGTCTATCACTGTAGAACACAGGGTTCCGGACTGGTACAGGTCTGTCACTGCATACACTGGGTTACAGTACTAGTGGGTACAGGTCTGTCACTGTATAACACTGGGGTACAGTACTGGTGGGAGCAGGTCTGTCACTCTATAACACTGGGGTACAGTACTGGTGGGTACAGGTCTGTCACTGTATAACATTGGGGTACAGTACTGGTGGGTACAGGTCTGTAACTGTATCACACTGGGGTACAGTACTGGTGGGTACAGGTCTGTCACTGTATAACACTGGGGTGCAGTACTGGTGAGTACAGGTCTGTCAATGTATAACACTGGGGTACAGTACAGGGGGTACAAATTTATCACTGTATAACACTGGGGTGCAGTACTGGTGGGTACAGGTCTGTCACTGTATAACACTGGGGTACAGTACTAGTGTGTACAGGTCTGTCACTGAATAATACTGTGGTACAGTACTGGTGGGTACAGGTCTGTCACTGCATAACACTGGGGTGCAGCACTGGTGGGTACAGGTCTGTCACTGTGTAATACGGGGGTACAGTACTGGTGGGTACAGGTCTATCCTTATATAACAGTGGGGCACAGTATTGGTGAGTACAGGTCTGTCACTGTACAACACTGATGTACAGTACAGGGGGTACAGGTCTGTCACTATATAACACTGGGATACAGTACTGGTGGGTTCAGGTCTGCCACTGTATAACACTGGGGTACAGTACTGGTGGGTATAGGTCAGTCACTGTATATCACTGGGATACATTACTGGTGGGTTCAGGTCTGCCACTGTATAACACTGGGGTTACAGGTCTGGTGGGTACAGGTCTGAGATTGTATAAAACTGGGGTACAGTACTGGTACAGGTCTGTGACTGTATAACAGTGGGGTACAATACGGGTGGGTACAGGTCTGTCAATGTATAACACTGGGATACAGTACAGGTGGGTACAGGTCTATCATTGAATAACACTGGGGTAGAGGACTGGTATAGATCTTTCACTGTATAACACTGGGGTACAGTACTGCTGGGTACAGGTCTGTCACTGTATAACGCTGGGGTACAGTACTGGTGGGTACAGGTCTGTCACTGTATAACACTGGGGTACAGTACTGGTACAGGTCTGTCATTGTATAACACTGGGGTACAGTACTGGTGGGAGCAGGTCTGTCACTGTATAACACTGGGGTACAGTACTGGGGGTACAGGTCTGTCACTGTATAACACTGGGGTACAGTACTGGTACAGGTCTGTCATTGTATAACACTGGGGTACAGTACAGGAGGTACAGATCTGTCACTGTATAACACTGGGGTACATTACTGGTGGGTACAGGTCTGTCAGGCTGCAACACTGGGGCACAGTACTGGTGGGTACATGACTGTCAATGTATAGCACTGGGGTACAGTACAAGTGGGTACAGGTCTGTCACTGTATAATACTGTGGTACAGTACTGGTGGGTACAGGTCTGTCACTGCATAACACTGGGGTACAGCACTGGTGGGTACAGGTCTGTCACTGTGTAATACTGGGGTACAGTACTGGTGGGTACAGGTCTGTCCCTGTATAACACTGGGGTACAGTATTGGTGAGTACAGGTCTGTCACTGTATAACACTGATGTACAGTACAGGGGGTACAGGTCTGTCACTGTATAAAACTGGGATACAACACTGGTGGGTTCAGGTCTGCCACTGTTTAGCACTGGGGTACAGTACTGGTGGGCACAGGCATGTCAATATATACCACTGGGGTACAGTCCTGGTGGGTACAGGTCTGTAACTGTATAACACTGCAATACAGCACTGGTAAGTACAGGTCTGTCACTGTATAACACTGGGGTACAGGAGTGGTACAGGTCTGTCACTGTATAACACTGGGGTACAGTACTGGTGGGTACAGGTCTGTCACTGTATAACACTGGGGTACAGGACTGGTACAGGTCTGTCACTGTATAACACTGGGGTACAGTACTAGTGGGTACAGGCCTGACACTGTATAACACTGGGGCACAGGACTGGTGCAGGTCTGTCACTGTATAACACTGGGGTACAGTACTGGTGGGTACCGGTCTGTCACTGTATAACACTGGGGTACAGAACTGGTGGGTACAGTTCTGTGAGGCTGTAACACTGGTGTACAGTACTGGTGGGTACAGGTCTGTCACTGTATAATACTGGGGTACAGTACTAGTGGGTACAGGTCTGTCACTGAATAACACTGGGGTACAGTACTGGTGGGAGCAGGCCTGTCACTGTATAACACTGGGGTAGATACTGATGTGTACAGGTCTGTCACTGTATAACACTGGGATACTGGTCTGCTGGGTACAGATCTGTCACCTTATAACACTGGGGTACAGTACTGGTGGGTACAGGTCTGTCACTGTATAACACTGGGGTACAGTACTGGTGGGAGCAGGTCTGTCACTGTATAACACTGGGGTAGATACTGATGGGTACAGGTCTGTCACTGTATAACACTGGGGTACTGGTCTGCTGGGTACAGGTCTGTCACTGTATAATACTGGGGTACAGTACTGGTGGGCACAGGTCTGTCACTGTATAACAGTGAGGTAGACACTGATGGGTGCAGGTCTGTCACTGTATAACACTGGGGTACTTGTCTGCTGCATACAGGTCTGCCACTGTATAACACTGGGGTATAGTACTGGGGGTACAGGTCTGTCACTGTATAACACTGGGGTACAGTACTGGGGGTACAGGTCTGTCACTGTATAACAGGGGGAACAGTACTGGTGGGTAGAGGCCTGTCAATCGATAACACTGGGGAACAGTACTGGGGTACAGGTGTGTCACTGTATAACACTGGAGTACAGTACTGGTGGGTTTAGTTCTGTCTCTCGAGAACACTAGGGAACAGTACTGGGGTACAGGTGTGTCACTGTATAACACTGGGGTACAGTACTGGTGGGTTCAGCTCTGTCACAGTATAACACTGGGGTACAGCACTGGTGGGTTCAGGTCTGTTACTGTATAACACTGGGGTACAGTACTGGTGGGTACAGGTCTGTTACTGCATAACACTGGGGTACAATACTGGTGGGTACAGGTATGTCACTGTATAACACGGGGGTACAGTACTGGTGGGTACAGGTCTGTCACGGTATAACACGGGTACAGTACTGGTACAGATCTGTCACTGTATAACACTGGAATACAGTACTGGAGGGTACAGGTCTGTCACTGCATAACACTGGAATACAGTACTGGTGGGTGCAGGTCTGTCACTGTATAAGACTGGGATACAGTACTGGTGGGTACAGGTCTATCACTGTATAACACTCGGGTACAGGACTGGTACAGGTCTGTCACTGTATAACACTGGAATACAGTACTGGTGGGTACAGGTCTGTCACTGCATAACACTGGAATACAGTACTGGTGGGTGCAGGTCTGTCACTGTATAACACTGGGGTACAGGACTGGTACAGGTCTGTCACTGTATGACACGAGTACAATACTGGTGGGTACAGGTCTGTCACTCTATAACATTGGGGAACAGTATTGGTGTGTACCTGTCTATGACTGTATAACACGGGGGTACAGTACTGGTGGGTACAGGTCTGTCACGGTATAACACGGGTACAGTACTGGTACAGATCTGTCACTGTATAACACTGGAATACAGTACTGGTGGGTTCAGGTCTGTTACTGCATAACACTGGGGTACAATACTGGTGGGTACAGATATGTCACTGTATAACACTGGGGTACAGTACTGGTGGGTTCAGCTCTGTCACAGTATAACACTGGGGTACAGCACTGGTGGGTTCAGGTCTATTACTGTATAACACTGGGGTACAGTACTGGTGGGTACAGGTCTGTTACTGCATAACACTGGGGTACAATACTGGTGGGTACAGGTATGTCACTGTATAACACGTGGGTACAGTACTGGTGGGTACAGGTCTGTCACGGTATAACACGGGTACAGTACTGGTACAGATCTGTCACTGTATAACACTGGAATACAGTACTGGAGGGTACAGGTCTGTCACTGCATAACACTGGAATACAGTACTGGTGGGTGCAGGTCTGTCACTGTATAACACTGGGTTACAGGAGTGGTGCAGGTCTGTCACTGTATAAGACTGGGATACAGTACTGGTGGGTACAGGTCTATCACTGTATAACACTCGGGTACAGGACTGGTACAGGTCTGTCACTGTATAACACTGGAATACAGTACTGGTGGGTACAGGTCTGTCACAGCATAACACTGGAATACAATACTGGTGGGTGCAGGTCTGTCACTGTATAACACTGGGGTACAGGACTGGTACAGGTCTGTCACTGTATGACACGAGTACAATACTGGTGGGTACAGGTCTGTCACTCTATAACATTAGGGAACAGTATTGGTGTGTACCTGTCTATGACTGTATAACACGGGGGTACAATACTGGTGGGTACAGGTCTGTCACGGTATAACACGGGTACAGTACTGGTACAGATCTGTCACTGTATAACACTGGAATACAGTACTGGTGGGTTCAGGTCTGTTACTGCATAACACTGGGGTACAATACTGGTGGGTACAGGTCTGTCACTGCATAACACTGGAATACAGTACTGGTGGGTGCAGGTCTGTCACTGTATAACACTGGGTTACAGGAGTGGTGCAGGTCTGTCACTGTATAAGACTGGGATACAGTACTGGTGGGTACAGGTCTATCGCTGTAGAACACAGGGTTCCGGACTGGTACAGGTCTGTCACTGCATAACACTGGGGTACAGTACTAGTGGGTACAGGTCTGTCACTGTATAACACTGGGGTACAGTACTGGTGGGAGCAGGTCTGTCACTCTATAACACTGGGGTACAGTACTGGTGGGTACAGGTCTGTCACTGTATAACATTGGGGTACAGTACTGGTGGGTACAGGTCTGTAACTGTATCACACTGGGGTACAGTACTGGTGGGTACAGGTCTGTCACTGTATAACACTGGGGTGCAGTACTGGTGAGTACAGGTCTGTCAATGTATAACACTGGGGTACAGTACAGGGGGTACAAATTTATCACTGTATAACACTGGGGTACAGTACTGGTGGGAGCAGGTCTGTCACTGTATAACACTGGGGTGCAGTACTGGTGAGTACAGGTCTGTCACTGTATAACACTGGGGTACAGTACTGGTAAAGGTCTGTCACTGTATAACACTGGGGTACAGTACTGGTGGGTACAGGTCTGTCACTGTATAACACTGGGGTACAGTACTAGTGTGTACAGGTCTGTCACTGTATAATACTGTGGTACAGTACTGGTGGGTACAGGTCTGTCACTGCATAACACTGGGGTACAGCACTGGTGGGTACAGGTCTGTCACTGTGTAATACGGGGGTACAGTACTGGTGGGTACAGGTCTGTCCTTGTATAACAGTGGGGCACAGTATTGGTGAGTACAGGTCTGTCACTGTATAACACTGATGTACAGTACAGGGGGTACAGGTCTGTCACTATATAACACTGGGATACAGTACTGGTGGGTTCAGGTCTGCCACTGTATAACACTGGGGTACAGTACTGGTGGGTATAGGTCAGTCACTGTATATCACTGGGATACAGTACTGGTGGGTTCAGGTCTGCCACTGTATAACACTGGGTTTACAGGTCTGGTGGGTACAGGTCTGTGATTGTATAAAACTGGGGTACAGTACTGGTACAGGTCTGTGACTGTATAACAGTGGGGTACAATACGGGTGGGTACAGGTCTGTCAATGTATAACACTGGGATACAGTACAGGTGGGTACAGACCTATCATTGAATAACACTGGGGTAGAGGACTGGTATAGATCTTTCACTGTATAACACTGGGGTACAGTACTGCTGGGTACAGGTCTGTCACTGTATAACGCTGGGGTACAGTACTGGTGGGTACAGGTCTGTCACTGTATAACACTGGGGTACAGTACTGGTACAGGTCTGTCATTGTATAACACTGGGGTACAGTACTGGTGGGAGCAGGTCTGTCACTGTATAACACTGGGGTACAGTACTGGGGGTACAGGTCTGTCACTGTATAACACTGGGGTACAGTACTGGTGGGTACAGGTCTGTAACTGTATAACACTGCAATACAGCACTGGTGGGTACAGGTCTGTCACTGTATAACACTGGGGTACAGGAGTGGTACAGGTCTGTCACTGTATAACACTGGGGTACAGTACTGGTGGGTACAGGTCTGTCACTGTATAACACTGGGGTACAGGACTGGTACAGGTCTGTCACTGTATAACACTGGGGTACAGTACTAGTGGGGACAGGCCTGACACTGTATAACACTGGGGTACAGGACTGGTACAGGTCTGTCACTGTATAACACTGGGGTACAGTACTGGTGGGTACCGGTCTGTCACTGTATAACACTGGGGTACAGAACTGAGGTACAGGTCTATCACTGTATAACACTGGGGCACAGTACTGGTGGGTACAGTTCTGTGAGGCTGTTACACTGGTGTACAGTACTGGTGGGTACAGGTCTGTCACTGTATAATACTGGGGTACAGTACTAGTGGGTACAGGTCTGTCTCTGAATAACACTGGGGTACAGTACTGGTGGGAGCAGGCCTGTCACTGTATAACACTGGGGTAGATACTGATGTGTACAGGTCTGTCACTGTATAACACTGGGATACTGGTCTGCTGGGTACAGGTCTGTCACCGTATAACACTGGGGTACAGTACTGGTGGGTACAGGTCTGTCACTGTATAACACTGGGGTACAGTACTGGTGGGAGCAGGTCTGTCACTGTATAACACTGGGGTAGATACTGATGGGTACAGGTCTGTCACTGTATAACACTGGGGTACTGGTCTGCTGGGTACAGGTCTGTCACTGTATAATACTGGGGTACAGTACTGGTGGGCACAGGTCTGTCACTGTATAACACTGGGGTAGATACTGATGGGTGCAGGTCTGTCACTGTATAACACTGGGGTACTTGTCTGCTGCATACAGGTCTGCCACTGTATAACACTGGGGTATAGTACTGGGGGTACAGGTCTGTCACTGTATAACACTGGGGTACAGTACTGGGGGTACAGGTCTGTCACTGTATAACAGGGGGAACAGTACTGGTGGGTAGAGGCCTGTCAATCGATAACACTGGGGAACAGTACTGGGGTACAGGTGTGTCACTGTATAACACTGGAGTACTGTACTGGTGGGTTTAGTTCTGTCTCTCGAGAACACTGGGGTACAGCACTGGTGGGTTCAGGTCTGTTACTGTATAACACTGGGGTACAGTACTGGTGGGTACAGGTCTGTTACTGCATAACACTGGGGTACAATACTGGTGGGTACAGGTATGTCACTGTATAACACGGGGGTACAGTACTGGTGGGTACAGGTCTGTCACGGTATAACACGGGTACAGTACTGGTACAGATCTGTCACTGTATAACACTGGAATACAGTACTGGAGGGTACAGGTCTGTCACTGCATAACACTGGAATACAGTACTGGTGGGTGCAGGTCTGTCACTGTATAACACTGGGTTACAGGAGTGGTGCAGGTCTGTCACTGTATAAGACTGGGATACAGTACTGGTGGGTACAGGTCTATCACTGTATAACACTCGGGTACAGGACTGGTACAGGTCTGTCACTGTATAACACTGGAATACAGTACTGGTGGGTACAGGTCTGTCACTGCATAACACTGGAATACAGTACTGGTGGGTGCAGGTCTGTCACTGTATAACACTGGGGTACAGGACTGGTACAGGTCTGTCACTGTATGACACGAGTACAATACTGGTGGGTACAGGTCTGTCACTCTATAACATTGGGGAACAGTATTGGTGTGTACCTGTCTATGACTGTATAACACGGGGGTACAGTACTGGTGGGTACAGGTCTGTCACGGTATAACACGGGTACAGTACTGGTACAGATCTGTCACTGTATAACACTGGGGTACAGTACTAGTGGGTACAGGCCTGACACTGTATAACACTGGGGTACAGGACTGGTACAGGTCTGTCACTGTATAACACTGGGGTACAATACTGGTGGGTACAGGTCTGTTACTGCATAACACTGGGGTACAATACTGGTGGGTACAGGTATGTCACTGTATAACACGGGGGTACAGTACTGGTGGGTACAGGTCTGTCACGGTATAACACGGGTACAGTACTGGTACAGATCTGTCACTGTATAACACTGGAATACAGTACTGGAGGGTACAGGTCTGTCACTGCATAACACTGGAATACAGTACTGGTGGGTGCAGGTCTGTCACTGTATAACACTGGGTTACAGGAGTGGTGCAGGTCTGTCACTGTATAAGACTGGGATACAATACTGGTGGGTACAGGTCTATCACTGTATAACACTCGGGTACAGGACTGGTACAGGTCTGTCACTGTATAACACTGGAATACAGTACTGGTGGGTGCAGGTCTGTCACTGCATAACACTGGAATACAATACTGGTGGGTGCAGGTCTGTCACTGTATAACACTGGGGTACAGGACTGGTACAGGTCTGTCACTGTATGACACGAGTACAATACTGGTGGGTACAGGTCTGTCACTCTATAACATTGGGGAACAGTATTGGTGTGTACCTGTCGATGACTGTATAACACGGGGGTACAGTACTGGTGGGTACAGGTCTGTCACGGTATAACACGGGTACAGTACTGGTACAGATCTGTCACTGTATAACACTGGAATACAGTACTGGTGGGTTCAGGTCTGTTACTGCATAACACTGGGGTACAATACTGGTGGGTACAGGTCTGTCACTGCATAACACTGGAATACAGTACTGGTGGGTGCAGGTCTGTCACTGTATAACACTGGGTTACAGGAGTGGTGCAGGTCTGTCACTGTATAAGACTGGGATACAGTACTGGTGGGTACAGGTCTATCACTGTAGAACACAGGGTTCCGGACTGGTACAGGTCTGTCACTGCATAACACTGGGGTACAGTACTAGTGGGTACAGGTCTGTCACTGTATAACACTGGGGTACAGTACTGGTGGGAGCAGGTCTGTCACTCTATAACACTGGGGTACAGTACTGGTGGGTACAGGTCTGTCACTGTATAACATTGGGGTACAGTACTGGTGGGTACAGGTCTGTAACTGTATCACACTGGGGTACAGTACTGGTGGGTACAGGTCTGTCACTGTATAACACTGGGGTGCAGTACTGGTGAGTACAGGTCTGTCAATGTATAACACTGGGGTACAGTACAGGGGGTACAAATTTATCACTGTATAACACTGGGGTACAGTACTGGTGGGAGCAGGTCTGTCACTGTATAACGCTGGGGTGCAGTACTGGTGAGTACAGGTCTGTCACTGTATAACACTGGGGTACAGTACTGGTAAAGGTCTGTCACTGTATAACACTGGGGTACAGTACTGGTGGGTACAGGTCTGTCACTGTATAACACTGGGGTACAGTACTAGTGTGTACAGGTCTGTCACTGTATAACACTGGGGTACAGTACTGGTGGGTACAGGTCTGTCCTTGTATAACAGTGGGGCACAGTATTGGTGAGTACAGGTCTGTCACTGTATAACACTGATGTACAGTAGAGGGGGTACAGGTCTGTCACTATATAACACTGGGATACAGTACTGGTGGGTTCAGGTCTGCCACTGTATAACACTGGGGTACAGTACTGGTGGGTATAGGTCAGTCACTGTATATCACTGGGATACAGTACTGGTGGGTTCAGGTCTGCCACTGTATAACACTGGGGTTACAGGTCTGGTGGGTACAAGTCTGTGATTGTATAAAACTGGGGTACAGTACTGGTACAGGTCTGTGACTGTATAACAGTGGGGTACAATACGGGTGGGTACAGGTCTGTCAATGTATAACACTGGGATACAGTACAGGTGGGTACAGGTCTATCATTGAATAACACTGGGGTAGAGGACTGGTATAGATCTTTCACTGTATAACACTGGGGTACAGTACTGCTGGGTACAGGTCTGTCACTGTATAACGCTGGGGTACAGTACTGGTGGGTACAGGTCTGTCACTGTATAACACTGGGGTACAGTACTGGTACAGGTCTGTCATTGTATAACACTGGGGTACAGTACTGGTGGGAGCAGGTCTGTCACTGTATAACACTGGGGTACAGTACTGGGGGTACAGGTCTGTCACTGTATAACACTGGGGTACAGTACTGCTACAGGTCTGTCATTGTATAACACTGGGATACAGTACAGGAGGTACAGATCTGTCACTGTATAACACTGGGGTACATTACTGGTGGGTACAGGTCTGTCAGGCTGCAACACTGGGGCACAGTACTGGTGGGTACATGTCTGTCAATGTATAACACTGGGGTACAGTACAAGTGGGTACAGGTCTGTCACTGTATAATACTGTGGTACAGTACTGGTGGGTACAGGTCTGTCACTGCATAACACTGGGGTACAGTACTGGTGGGTACAGGTCTGTCCCTGTATAACACTGGGGTACAGTATTGGTGAGTACAGGTCTGTCACTGTATAACACTGATGTACAGTACAGGGGGTACAGGTCTGTCACTGTATAACACTGGGATACAACACTGGTGGGTTCAGGTCTGCCACTGTTTAGCACTGGGGTACAGTACTGGTGGGCACAGGTCTGTCAATATATACCACTGGGGTACAGTACTGGTGGGTACAGGTCTGTAACTGTATAACACTGCAATACAGCACTGGTGGGTACAGGTCTGTCACTGTATAACACTGGGGTACAGGAGTGGTACAGGTCTGTCACTGTATAACACTGGGGTACAGTACTGGTGGGTACAGGTCTGTCACTGTATAACACTGGGGTACAGGACTGGTACAGGTCTGTCACTGTATAACACTGGGGTACAGTACTAGTGGGTACAGGCCTGACACTGTATAACACTGGGGTACAGGACTGGTACAGGTCTGTCACTGTATAACACTGGGGTACAGTACTGGTACAGGTCTGTAATTGTATAACACTGGGGTACAGTACAGGGGGTACAGACCTGTCACTGTATAACACTGGGGTACAGTACTGGTGGGTACAGGTCTGTTAGGCTGCAACACTGGGGCACAGTACTGGTGGGTACAGGTCTGTCACTGTATAATACTGGGGTACAGTACTAGTGGGTACAGGTCTGTCACTGAATAACACTGGGGTACAGTACTGGTGGGAGCAGGCCTGTCACTGTATAACACTGGGGTAGATACTGATGTGTACAGGTCTGTCACTGTATAACACTGGGATACTGGTCTGCTGGGTACAGGTCTGTCACCTTATAACACTGGGGTACAGTACTGGTGGGTACAGGTCTGTCACTGTATAACACTGGGGTACAGTACTGGTGGGAGCAGGTCTGTCACTGTATAACACTGGGGTAGATACTGATGGGTGCAGGTCTGTCACTGTATAACACTGGGGTACTTGTCTGCTGCATACAGGTCTGCCACTGTATAACACTGGGGTACAGTACTGGTGGGTATAGGTCAGTCACTGTATATCACTGGGATACAGTACTGGTGGGTTCAGGTCTGCCACTGTATAACACTGGGGTTACAGGTCTGGTGGGTAAAGGTCTGTGATTGTATAAAACTGGGGTACAGTACTGGTACAGGTCTGTGACTGTATAACAGTGGGGTACAATACGGGTGGGTACAGGTCTGTCAATGTATAACACTGGGATACAGTACAGGTGGGTACAGGTCTATCATTGAATAACACTGGGGTAGAGGACTGGTATAGATCTTTCACTGTATAACACTGGGGTACAGTACTGCTGGGTACAGGTCTGTTACTGTATAACGCTGGGGTACAGTACTGGTGGGTACAGGTCTGTCACTGTATAACACTGGGGTACAGTACTGGTACAGGTCTGTCATTGTATAACACTGGGGTACAGTACTGGTGGGAGCAGGTCTGTCACTGTATAACACTGGGATACAGTACTGGGGGTACAGGTCTGTCACTGTATAACACTGGGGTACAGTACTGGTACAGGTCTGTAATTGTATAACACTGGGGTACAGTACAGGGGGTACAGATCTGTCACTGTATAACACTGGGGTACAGTACTGGTGGGTACAGGTCTGTTAGGCTGCAACACTGGGGCACAGTACTGGTGGGTACATGTCTGTCAATGTATAACACTGGGGTACAGTACAAGTGGGTACAGGTCTGTCACTGTATAATACTGTGGTACAGTACTGGTGGGTACAGGTCTGTCACTGCATAACACTGGGGTACAGCACTGGTGGGTACAGGTCTGTCACTGTGTAATACTGGGTTACAGTACTGGTGGGTACAGGTCTGTCCCTGTATAACACTGGGGAACAGTATTGGTGAGTACAGGTCTATCACTGTATACCACTGATGTACAGTACAGGGGGTACAGGTCTGTCACTGTATAACACTGGGATACAACACTGGTGGGTTCAGGTCTGCCACTGTTTAGCACTGGGTACAGTACTGGTGGGCACAGGTCAGTCACTGTATATCACTGGGGTACAGTACTGGTGGGTTCAGGTCTGTCACTGTATAACACTGGGGGTACAGGTCTGGTGGGTACAGGTCTGTCAATATATACCACTGGGGTACAGTACTGGTGGGTACAGGTCTGTAACTGTATAACACTGCAATACAGCACTGGTGGGTACAGGTCTGTCACTGTATAACACTGGGGTACAGGAGTGGTACAGGTCTGTCACTGTATAACACTGGGGTACAGGACTGGTACAGGTCTGTCACTGTATAACACTGGGGTACAGTACTAGTGGGTACAGGCCTGACACTGTATAACACTGGGGTACAGGACTGGTACAGGTCTGTCACTGTATAACACTGGGGTACAGGACTGGTACAGGTCTGTCATTGTATAACACTGGGGTACAGTACTGGTGGGAGCAGGCCTGTCACTGTATAACACTGGGGTACAGTACTGGGGGTACAGGTCTGTCACTGTATAACACTGGGGT
This sequence comes from Pristiophorus japonicus, assembly GCF_044704955.1. Taxonomy (NCBI): domain Eukaryota; kingdom Metazoa; phylum Chordata; class Chondrichthyes; family Pristiophoridae; genus Pristiophorus; species Pristiophorus japonicus. The sequence continues at coordinate 70,066,496 of NC_091995.1, read as the reverse complement.
ACAGTACTGGTACAGGTCTGTCATTGTATAACACTGGGGTACAGTACAGGGGGTACAGATCTGTCACTGTATTACACTGGGGTATAGTAGTGGTGGGTACAGGTCTGTCAGGCTGCAACACTGGGGCACAGTACTGGTGGGTACATGTCTGTCAATGTATAACACTGGGGTACAGTACAGGGGGTACAGGTCTGTCACTGTGTAATACTGGGTTACAGTACTGGTGGGCACAGGTATGTCCCTGTATAACACTGGGGTACAGTATTGGTGAGTACAGGTCTGTCACTGTATAACACTGATGTACACTACAGGGGGTACAGGTCTGTCACTGTATAACACTGGGGTACAGTACTGGTGGGCACAGGTCAGTCACTGTATATCACTGGGGTACAGTACTGGTGGGTTCAGGTCTGTCACTGTATAACACTGGGGGTACAGGTCTGGTGGGTACAGGTCTGTCAATATATACCACTGGGGTACAGTACTGGTGGGTACAGGTCTGTAACTGTATACCACTGCAATACAGCACTGGTGGGTACAGGTCTGTCACTGTATAACACTGGGGTACAGGAGTGGTACAGGTCTGTCACTGTATAACACTGGGGTACAGGACTGGTACAGGTCTGTCACTGTATAACACTGGGGTACAGTACTGGTGGGTACAGGTCTGTCACTGTATAACATTGGGGTACAGGACTGGCACAGGTCTGTCACTGTATAACACTGGGGTACAGTACTAGTGGGTACAGGCCTGACACTGTATAACACTGGGGTACAGGACTGGTACAGGTCTGTCACTGTATAACACTGGGGTACAGTACTGGTACAGGTCTGTCATTGTATAACACTGGGGTACAGTACAGGGGGTACAGATCTGTCACTGTATAACACTGGGGTACAGTAGTGGTGGGTACAGGTCTGTCAGGCTGCAACACTGGGGCACATTACTGGTGGGTACATGTCTGTCAATGTATAACACTGGGTTACAGTACTGGTGGGTACAGGTCTGTCCCTGTATAACACTGGGGTACAGTATTGGTGAGTACAGGTCTGTCACTGTATAACACTGATGTACAGTACAGGGGGTACAAGTCTGCCACTGTATAACACTGGGATACAGTACTGGTGGGTTCAGGTCTGCCACTGTTCAGCACTGGGGTACAGTACTGGTGGGCACAGGTCAGTCACTGTATATCACTGAGATACAGTACTGCTGGGTTCAGGTCTGGCACTGTATAACACTGGGGGTACAGGTCTGGTGGGTACAGGTCTGTCAATGTATACCACTGGGGTACAGTACTGGTGGGTACAGGTCTGTAACTGTATAACACTGCAATGCAGCACTGGTGGGTACAGGTCTGTCACTGTATAACACTGGGGTACAGGAGTGGTACAGGTCTGTCACTGTATAACACTGGGGTACAGGACTGGTACAGGTCTGTCACTGTATAACACTGGGGTACAGTACTGGTGGGTACAGGTCTGTCACTGTATAACACTGGGGTACAGGACTGGTCCAGGTCTGTCACTGTATAACACTGGGATGCAGTACTCGTGCGTACAGGTCTGACACTGTATAACACTGGGGTACAGGACTGGTACAGGTCTGTCACTGTATAACACTGGGGTACAGGACTGGTACAGGTCTGTCACTGTATAACACTGGTGAACAGTACCGGTGAGTACAGATCTGTCGCTGTATAACACTGGGGTACAGTACTGGGGGTGCAGGTCTGTCACGGTATAACATGGGTACAGTACTGGTTCAGATATGTCACTGTATAACACTGGATTACAGTACTGGTGGGTACAGGTCTGTCACTGTATCACACTGGGGTACAGTACTGGTGGCTACAGGTCTGTCGCTGTATAACACTGGGGTACAAGACTGGTACAGGTCTGTCACTGTATGACACTGGGGTACAGGACTGGTGCAGGTCTGTCACTGTATGACACGGGGGTACAGTACTGGTGGTTACAGGTTTGTCACTGTACAACACTGGGGTACAGTACTGGTGGGTACAGGTCTGTCACTATAACACAGGTTTCCGGACTTGTACAGGTCTGTCACTGTATAACACTGGGGTACAGTACTGGTGGGAGCAGGTCTGTCACTGTATAACACTGGGGTGTCGTACTGGTGGGTACAGTTCTGTGAGGCTGTAACACTGGGGTACAGTACTGGTGGATACAGGACTGTCACTGTATAACACTGGGGTACAGTACTAGTGGGTACAGGTCTGTCACTGTATAACACTGGGGTACAGTACTGGTGGAGCAGGTCTGTCACTGTATAACACTGGGGTACAGTACTGGTGGGTACAGGTCTGTCACTGTATAACACTGGGGTACAGTACTGGTGGGTACTGGTCTGTCACTGTATAACACTGGGGTGCAGTACTGGTGAGTACGTCTGTCACTGTATAACACTGGGGCACAGTACTGGTGGGAGCAGGTCTGTCACTGTATAACACTGGGGTGCAGTACTGGTGAGTACGTCTGTCACTGTATAACACTGGGGCACAGTACTGGTGGGAGCAGGTCTGTCACTGTATAACACTGGGGTGCGGTACTGGTGGGTACAGGTCTGTCACTGTATAACACTGGGGCACAGTACTGGTGGGTACAGATCTGTCAGGCTGCAACATTGGGGCACAGTACTGGTGGGTACATGTCTGTAGCTGTATAACACTGGGGTACAGTACTAGTGGGTACAGGTCTGTCACTGTATAATACTGTGGTACAGTACTGGTGGGTACAGGTCTGTCACTGCATAACACTGGGGTACAGTACTAGTGGGTACAGGTCTGTCACTGTATAATACTGTGGTACAATACTGGTGGGTACAGGTCTGTCCGTGTATCACAGCAAGGCACAGTATTGGTGAGTACAGGTCTGTCACTGTATAACACTGATGTACAGTAGAGGGGGTACAGGTCTGTCACTGCATAACACTGGGTTACAGTACTGGTGGGTACAGGTCTGTCACTGTATGACACTGGGGTACAGTACAGGTGGGTACAGGTCTGTCACTGTATAACACAGAGGTACAGTACTGGTGGGTACAGGGCTGTCACTGTATAACACTGGGGGTACAGGTCTGGTGGGTACAGGTCTGTCACTGTATAACACTGGGGTACAGTACTGCTGGGAGCAGGTCTGTCACTGTATAACACTGGGGTACAGTACTGGGGGTACAGGTCTGTCATTGTATAAAACTGGGGTACAGTACTGGTAAATGTCTGTGACTGTATAACACTGGGGTACAATACGGGTGGGTACAGGTCAGTCATTGTTTAACACTGGGATAAAGTACAGGTGGGTACAGGTCTATCATTGAATAACACTGGGGTACAGGACAGGTATAGATCTGTCACTGTATAACACTGGGGTACAGTACTGGTGGGTACAGGTCTGTCACTGTATAACACGGGGGTGCAGTACTGATGAGTACAGATCTGTCAATGTATAACACTGGGGTACAGTACAGGGGGTACAGATCTGTCACTGTATAACACTGGGATACAGTACTAGTGGGAGCAGGTCTGTCACTGTAAAGCACTGGGTACAGTACTGGGGGTACAGCTCTGTCACTGTATAACACTGGGGTACAGTACTGGTGGGTACTGGTCTGTCACTGTATAACACTGGGGTGCAGTACTGGTGAGTACGTCTGTCACTGTATAACACTGGGGCACAGTACTGGTGGGAGCAGGTCTGTCACTGTATAACACTGGGGTGCGGTACTGGTGAGTACAGGTCTGTCACTGTATAACACTGGGGTACAGTACTGGTAAAGGTCTGTCACTGTATAACACTGGGGTACAGTACTGGTGGGTACAGGTCTGTCACTGTATAACACTGGGGCACAGTACTGGTGGGTACAGATCTGACAGGCTGCAACATTGGGGCACAGTACTGGTGGGTACATGTCTGTCACTGTATAACACTGGGGTACAGTACTAGTGGGTACAGGTCTGTCACTGTATAATACTGTGGTACAGTACTGGTGGGTACAGGTCTGTCACTGCATAACACTGGGGTACAGTACTAGTGGGTACAGGTCTGTCACTGTATAATACTGTGGTACAATACTGGTGGGTACAGGTCTGTCCGTGTATAACAGTAAGGCACAGTATTGGTGAGTACAGGTCTGTCACTGTATAACACTGATGTACAGTAGAGGGGGTACAGGTCTGTCACTGCATAACACTGAGATACAGTACTGGTGGGTTCAGGTCTGCCACTGTATAACACTGGGGTTACAGTACTGGTGGGTACAGGTCTGTCACTGTATGACACTGGGGTACAGTACAGGTGGGTACAGGTCTGTCACTGTATAACTCAGAGGTACAGTACTGGTGGGTACAGGGCTGTCACTGTATAACACTGGGGGTACAGGTCTGGTGGGTACAGGTCTGTCACTGTATAACACTGGGGTACAGTACTGCTGGGAGCAGGTCTGTCACTGTATAACACTGGGGTACAGTACTGGGGGTACAGGTCTGTCATTGTATAAAACTGGGGTACAGTACTGGTACATGTCTGTGACTGTATAACACTGGGGTACAATACGGGTGGGTACAGGTCAGTCATTGTTTAACACTGGGATAAAGTACAGGTGGGTACAGGTCTATCATTGAATAACACTGGGGTACAGGACAGGTATAGATCTGTCACTGTATAACACTGGGGTACAGTACTGGTGGGTACAGGTCTGTCACTGTATAACACTGGGGTGCAGTACTGATGAGTACAGATCTGTCAATGTATAACACTGGGGTACAGTACAGGGGGTACAGATCTGTCACTGTATAACACTGGGATACAGTACTAGTGGGAGCAGGTCTGTCACTGTAAAGCACTGGGTACAGTACTGGGGGTACAGCTCTGTCACTGTATAACACTGGGGTACTGTACTGGTGGGTACAAGTCTGTCAGGCTGCAACATTGGGGCAGAGTACTGGTGGATACATGTCTGTCAATGTATAACACTTGGGTACTATACAAGTGGGTACAGGTCTGTCACTGTATAATAATGTGGTACAGTACTGTTGGGTACAGGTCTGTCACTGCATAACACTGGGGTACAGCACTGGTGGGTACAGACCTGTCACTATGTAATACTGGGAAACAGTACTGGTGAGTACAGGTCTGTCCTTGTATAACAGTGTGGCACAGTATTGGTGAGTACAGGTCTGTCACTGTATAACACTGATGTACAGTACAGGGGGTACAGGTCTGTCACTGTATAACATTGGGGTACAGTACTGGTGGGCACAGGTCGGACACTGTATATCACTGGGATACAGTACTGATGGGTTCAGGTCTGTCACTGCATAACACTGGGGGTACAGGTCTGGTGGGTACAGGTCTGTCACTGTATAACACTGGGGTGCAGTACTGGTGGGGACAGGTCTGTCACTGTAAGACACTGGGGTACAGTATAGGTGGGTACAGGTCTGTCACTGTATAACACAGAGGTACAGTACTGGTGGGTACAGGTCTGTCACTGTATAACATTGGGGTACAGTACTGGTGGGAGCAGGTCTGTCACTGTATAACACTGCGGTACAGTACTGGCGGGAGCAGGTCTGTCACTGTATAACACTGGTGTACAGTACTGGGGGCACAGCTCTGTCACTGTATAACACTGGGGTAAAGTACTGATGGGTAGAGTTCTGTGAGGCTGTAACACTGGGGTACAGTACTGGTGGGTACTGCTCTGTCACTGTATAATACTGGGGTACAGTACTGGTGGGTACAGGTCTGTCACTGCATAACACTGGGGTACAGTACTGGTGGGAACAGGTCTGTCACTGTATAACACTGGGGTACAGTACTGATGGGTAGAGTTCTGTGAGGCTGTAACACTGGGGTACAGTACTGGTGGGTACAGCTCTGTCACTGTATAATACTGGGGTACAGTACTGGTGGGTACAGGTCTGTCACTGCATAACACTGGGCTACAGTACTGGTGAGTACAGGTCTGTCAATATATAACACTGGGGTACAGTACAGGTGGGACAGATCTGTCACTGTATAACACTGGGGTACAGTACTGGTGGGAGCAGGTCTGTCACTGTATAACACTGGGGTGCTGTACTGGGTGTACAGGTCTGTCACTGCATAACACTGGGGTACAGTACTGGTGGGTACAGGTCGGTCAGGCTGCAACACTGGGGCACAGTACTGGTGGGTACATGTCTGTCACTGTATAACACCGGGGTACAGTACTAGTGGGTACAGGTCTGTCATTGCATAACACTGGGGGTACAGGTCTGGTGGGTACAGGTCTATCACTGTAATACGGGGATACAGTACTGGTGGTACAGGTCTGTCATTGTATAACAGTGGGGTACAGTACTGGTGAGTACAGGTCTGTCACTGTATAACACTGATGTACAGTACAGGGGGTACAGGTCTGTCACTGTATATCACTGGGATACAGTACTGGTGGGTTCAGATCTGTCACTGTATAACAGTGGGAGTACAGGTCTGGTGGGTACAGGTCTGTCACTGTATAACACTGGGGTACAGTACTGGTGGGTACAGGTCTGTAGCTGTATAACACAGAGGTACAGTACTGGTTGGAACAGGTCTGTCACTGTATAACACTGGGGTACAGTACTGGTGGGTACAGGTATGTCACTGTATAACAAGGGGGGTACAGTACTGATGGGTACAGGTCTGTCATGGTATAATACGGGTACAGTACTGGTACAGATCTGTCACTGTATAACACTGGAATACCATACTGGTGGGTGCAGGTCTGTCACTGCATAACACTGCAATACAGTACTGGTGGGTGCAGGTCTGTCACTGTATAACACTGGGGTACAGTACTGGTGGGTACAGGTCTGTCACTGTATAACACTGGGGTACAGGACTGGTACAGGTCTGTCACTGTATAACACTGGTGTACAGTACTAGTGGGTACAGGTCTGTCACTGTATAATACTGTGGTACAGTACTGGTGGGTACAGGTCTGTCACTGCACAACACTGGGGTACAGTACTGGTGGGTACAGGTCTGTCATTGTGTAATAGGGAGTACAGTACTGGTGGGTACAGGTCTGTCCTTGTATAACAGTGGGGCACAGTTTTGGTGAGTACAGGTCTGTCACTGTATAACACTGATGTACAGTAGAGGGGGTACAGGTCTGTCACTGCAGAAGACTGGGATACAGTACTGGTGGGTTCAGGTCTGTCACTGTATAACACTGGGGTACAGTACTGGTGGGTACAGGTCTGTCACTGTATGACACTGGGGTACAGTACAGGTGGGTACAGGTCTGTCACTGTATAACACAGAGGTACAGTACTGGTGGGTACAGGTCTGTCACTGTATAACACTGGGGTACAGTACTGCTGGGAGCAGGTCTGTCAGTGTATAACACTGGGGTATTGTACTGGTGGTACAGGTCTGTCATTGTATAAAACATGGTACAGTACTGGTACAGGTCTGTGACTGTATAACACTGGGGTACAATACGGTTGGGTACAGGTCTGTCATTGTATAACACTGGGGTACAGCACAGGTGGGTACAGGTCTATCATTGAATAACACTGGGGTGCAGGACTGATATCGATCTGTCACTGTATAACACTGGGGTACAGTACTGGTGCTTACAGGGCTGTCACTGTATAACACTGGGGTGCAGTACTGATGAGTACAGATCTGTCAATGTATAACACTGGGTTACAGTACAGGGGGTACAGATCTGTCACTGTATAACACTGGGGTAAAGTACTGATGGGAGCAGGTCTGTCACTGTAAAGCACTGGGGTACAGTACTGGGGCTACAAGTCTGTCACTGTATAACACTGGGGTACAGTATTGGTACAGGTCTGTCACTGTATAACACTGGGGTACAGTACTGGTGGGAACAGGTCTGTCACTGTACAACACTGGGGTACAGTACTGGTGGGTACAGGTCTGTCACTATACAACACAGAGGTACAGTACTGGTTGGAACAGGTCTGTCACTGTATAAGACTGGGGTACAGTACTGGTGGGTACAGGTCTGTCACTGTATAACACTGGGGTACAGGACTGGTGCAGGTCTGTCACGGTATAACACTGGCGTACAGCACTAGTGGGTACAGGTCTGTCACTGTATAATACTGTGGTACAGTACTGGTGGGAGCAGGTCTGTCACTGTATAACACTGGTGTACAGTACTGGGGGTACAGGTCTGCCACTGTATAATACTGTGGTACAGTACTGGTGGGTACAGGTCTGTCACTGCATAACAAGGGGGGTACAGTACTGATGGGTACAGGTCTGTCATGGTATAATACGGGTATAGTACTGGTACAGATCTGTCACTGTATAACACTGGAATACCGTACTGGTGAGTGCAGGTCTGTCAATGTAAAACACTGGGGTACAGTACTGGTGGGTACAGGTCTGTCACTGTATAACACTGGGGTACAGGTCTGGTGCAGGTCTGTCACGGTATAACACTGGCGTACAGCACTAGTGGGTACAGGTCTGTCACTGTATAATACTGTGGTACAGTACTGGTGGGTACAGGTCTGTCACTGCATAACACTGGGGTACAGTACTGGTGGGTACAGGTCTGTCACAGTGTAATAGGGGGTACAGTACTGGTGGGTACAGGTCTGTCCTTGTATAACAGTGGGGCACAGTATTGGTGAGTACTGGTCTGTCACTGTATAACACTGATGTACAGTAGAGGGGGTACAGGTCTGTCACTGCATAAGACTGGGATACAGTACTGGTGGGTACAGGTCTGTCACTGTATGACACTGGGGTACAGTAGAGGTGGGTACAGGTCTGTCACTGTATAACACAGAGGTACAGTACTGGTGGGTACAGGTCTGTCACTGTATAACATTGGGGGTACAGGTCTGGTGGGTACAGGTCTGTCACTGTATAACACTGGGGTACAGTACTGCTGGGAGCAGGTCTGTCACTGTATAACACTGGGGTATTGTACTGGGGGTACAGGTCTGTCATTGTATAAAACATGGTACAGTACTGGTACAGGTCTGTGACTGTATAACACTGGGGTACAATACGGTTGGGTACAGGTCTGTCATTGTATAACACTGTGGTACAGTACAGGTGGGTACAGGTCTATCATTGAATAACACTGGGGTACAGGACTGATATAGATCTGTCACTGTATAACACTGGGTGACTGTTCTGGTGAGTACAGGGCTGACACTGTATAACACTGGGGTACAGTACTAGTGGGTACAGGTCTGTCACTGTATAATACTGTGGTACAGTACTGGAGGGTACAGGTCTGTCACTGCATAACACTGGGGTACAGTACTGGTGGGTACAGGTCTGTCACTGTGTAATAGGGGGTACAGTACTGGTGGGTACAGGTCTGTCCTTGTATAACAGTGGGGCACAGTATTGGTGAGTACAAGTCTGTCACTGTATAACACTGATGTACAGTAGAGAGGGTACAGGTCTGTCACTGCATAAGACTGGGATACAGTACTGGTGGGTTCAGGTCTGCCACTGTATAACACTGGGGTTACAGGTCTGGTGGGTACAGGTCTGTCACTGTATAACACTGGGGTACAGTACTGGTGGGTACAGGTCTGTCACTGTATGACACTGGGGTACAGTACAGGTGGGTACAGGTCTGTCACTGTATAACACTGGGGTACAGTACTGATGGGAGCAGGTCTGTCACTGTAAAGCACTGGGGTACAGTACTGGGAGTACAAGTCTGTCACTGTATAACACTGGGGTACAGTACTGGTACAGGTCTGTCACTGTATAACACTGGGGTACAGTACTGTTGGTATAAGTCTGTCATTGTATAACACTGGGGTACAGTACGAGTGGGTACAGGTCTGTCACTGTATAACACTGGGGGACAGTTCTGGTGAGTACAGGGCTGACACTGTATAACACTGGGGTACAGGACTGGTACAGGTCTGTCACTGTATAACACTGGCGTACAGTACTAGTGGGTACAGGTCTGTCACTGTATAATACTGTGGTACAGTACTGATGGGTACAGGTCTGTCACTGCATAACACTGGGGTACAGTACTGGTGGGTACAGGTCTGTCACTGTGTAATAGGGGGTACAGTACTGGTGGGTACAGGTCTGTCCTTGTATAACAGTGGGGCACAGTATTGGTGAGTACAGGTCTGTCACTGTATAACACTGATGTACAGTAGAGGGGGTACAGGTCTGTCACTGCATAAGACTGGGATACAGTACTGGTGGGTACAGGTCTGTCACTGTATAACACTGCGGTACAGTACTGGTAGGTACAGGTCTGTCACTGTATGACACTGGGGTACAGTACAGGTGGGTACAGGTCTGTCACTGTATAACACAGAGGTACAGTACTGGTGGGTACAGGTCTGTCACTGTATAACACTGGGGGTACAGGTCTGGTGGGTACAGGTCTGTCACTGTATAACACTGGGGTACAGTACTGCTGGGAGCACGTCTGTCACTGTATAACACTGGGGTATTGTACTGGGGGTACAGGTCTGTCATTGTATAAAACATGGTACAGTACTGGTACAGGTCTGTGACTGTATAACACTGGGGTACAATACGGTTGGGTACAGGTCTGTCATTGTATAACACTGGGGTACAGTACAGGTGGGTACAGGTCTATCATTGAATAACACTGGGGTACAGGATTGATATAGATCTGTCACTGTATAACACTGGGGTGCAGTACTGATGAGTACAGATCTGTCAATGTATAACACTGGGGTACAGTAGAGGGGGTACAGATCTGTCACTGTATAACACTGGGGTACAGTACTGATGGGAGCAGGTCTGTCACTGTAAAGCACTGGGGTACAGTACTGGGGGAACAAGTCTGTCACTGTATAAAACTGGGGTACAGTACAGGTACAGGTCTGTCACTGTATAACACTGGGGTACAGTACTGGTTGGTAGAGGTCTGTCATTGTATAACACTGGGGTACAGTACGAGTGGGTACAGGTCTGTCACTGTATAACACTGGGTTACAGTACTGGTGGGTACAGGTCTGTCACTGTATAACACAGAGGTACAGTACTGGTTGGAACAGGTCTGTCACTGTATAACACTGGGGTACAGTACTGGTGGGTACAGGTATGTCACTGTATAACAAGGGGGTACAGTACTGGTGGGTACAGGTCTGTCATGGTATAATACGGGTACAGTACTGGTACAGATCTGTCACTGTATAACACTGGAATACCGTACTGGTGGGTGCAGGTCTGTCACTGCATAACACTGCAATACAGTACTGGTGGGTGCAGGTCTGTCACTGTATAACACTGGGGTACAGGACTGGTACAGGTCTGTCACTGTATAACACTGGCATACAGTACTAGTGGGTACAGGTCTGTCACTGTATAATACTGTGGTACAGTACTGGTGGGTACAGGTCTGTCACTGCATAACACTGGGGTACAGTACTGGTGGGTACAGGTCTGTCACTGTGTAATAGGGGGTACAGTACTGGTGGGTACAGGTCTGTCCTTGTATAACAGTGGGGCACAGTATTGGTGAGTACAGGTCTGTCACTGTATAACACTGATGTACAGTAGAGGGGGTACAGGTCTGTCACTGCATAAGACTGGGATACAGTACTGGTGGGTTGAGGTCTGCCACTGTATAACACTGGGGTTACAGGTCTGGTGGGTACAGGTCTGTTACTGTATAACACTGGGGTACAGTACTGCTGGGTACAGGTCTGTCACTGTATGACACTGGGGTACAGTACAGGTGGGTACAGGTCTGTCACTGTATAACACAGAGGTACAGTACTGGTGGGTACAGGTCTGTCACTGTATAACACTGGGGGTACAGGTCTGGTGGGTACAGGTCTGTCACTGTATAACACTGGGGTACAGTACTGCTGGGAGCAGGTCTATCACTGTATAACACTGGGGTATAATACTGGGGGTACAGGTCTGTCATTGTATAAAACATAGTACAGTACTAGTACAGGTCTGTGACTGTATAACACTGGGGTACAGGAGTGGTACAGGTCTGTCACTGTATAACACTGGGGTACAGGACTGGTACAGGTCTGTCACTGTATAACACTGGGGTACAGTACTGGTGGGTACAGGTCTGTCACTGTATCACACTGAGGTACAGTACTGGTGGCTACAGGTCTGTCGCTGTATAACACTGGGGTACAAGACTGGTACAGGTCTGTCACTGTATGACACTGGGGTACAGGACTGGTACAGGTCTGTCACTGTATGACACGGGGGTACAGTACTGGTGGATACAGGTTTGTCACTGTACAATACTGGGGTACAGTACTGGTGGGTACAGGTCTGTCACTGTATAACACAGGGTTCCGGACTTGTACAGGTCTGTCACTGTATAACACTGGGGTACAGTACTGGTGGGAGCAGGTCTGTCACTGTATAACACTGGGGTGTCGTACTGGTGGGTACAGTTCTGTGAGGCTGTAATACTGGGGTACAGTACTGGTGGATACAGGTATGTCACTGTATAACACTGGGGTACAGTACTAGTGGGTACAGGTCTGTCACTGTATAACACTGGGGTACAGTACTGGTGGAGCAGGTCTGTCACTGTATAACACTGGGGTACAGTACTGGTGGGTACAGGTCTGTCACTGTATAACACTGGGGTACAGTACTGGTGGGTACAGGTCTGTCACTGTATAACACTGGGGTACAGTACTGGTGGGTACAGGTCTGTCACTGTATAACACTGGGGTGCAGTACTGGTGAGTACGTCTGTCACTGTATTACACTGGGGCACAGTACTGGTGGGAGCAGGTCTGTCACTGTATAACACTGGGGTGCGGTACTGGTGAGTACAGGTCTGTCACTGTATAACACTGGTGTACAGTACTGGTAAAGGTCTGTCAATGTATAACACTGGGGTACAGTACTGGTGGGTACAGGTCTGTCACTGTATAACACTGGGGCACAGTACTGGTGGGTACAGATCTGTCAGGCTGCAACATTGGGGCACAGTACTGGTGGGTACATGTCTGTCACTGTATAACACTGGGGTACAGTACTAGTGGGTACAGGTCTGTCACTGTATAATACTGTGGTACAGTACTGGTGGGTACAGGTCTGTCACTGCATAACACTGGGGTACAGTACTAGTGGGTACAGGTCTGTCACTGTATAATACTGTGGTACAATACTGGTGGGTACAGGTCTGTCCATGTATAACAGTAAGGCACAGTATTGGTAAGTACAGGTCTGTCACTGTATAACACTGGCGTACAGTAGAGGGGGTACAGGTCTGTCACTGCATAACTCTGGTATACAGTACTGGTGGGTTCAGGTCTGCCACTGTATAACACTGGGGTTACAGTACTGGTGGGTACAGGTCTGTCACTGTATGACACTGGGATACAGTACAGGTGGGTACAGGTCTGTCACTGTATAACACAGAGGTACAGTACTGGTGGGTACAGGTCTGTCATTGTATAACACTGGGGGTACAGGTCTGGTGGGTACAGGTCTGTCACTGTATAACACTGGGGTACAGTACTGCTGGGAGCAGATCTGTCAGTGTATAACACTGGGGTATTGTACTGGATGTACAGGTCTGTCATTGTATAAAACATGGTACAGTACTGGTACAGGTCTGTGACTGTATAACACTGGGGTACAATACGGTTGGGTACAGGTCTGTCATTGTATAACACTGGGGTACAGCACAGGTGGGTACAGGTCTATCATTGAATAACACTGGGGTACAGGACTGATATCGATCTGTCACTGTATAACACTGGGGTACAGTACTGGTGCTTACAGGGCTGTCACTGTATAACACTGGGGTGCAGTACTGATGAGTACAGATCTGTCAATGTATAACACTGGGTTACAGTACAGGGGGTACAGATCTGTCACTGTATAACACTGGGGTAAAGTACTGATGGGAGCAGGTCTGTCACTGTAAAGCACTGGGGTACAGTACTGGGGCTACAAGTCTGTCACTGTATAACACTGGGGTACAGTATTGGTAGACGTCTGTCACTGTATAACACTGGGGTACAGTACTGGTGGGAACAGGTCTGTCACTGTACAACACTGGGGTACAGTACTGGTGGGTACAGGTCTGTCACTATACAACACAGAGGTACAGTACTGGTTGGAACAGGTCTGTCACTGTATAAGACTGGGGTACAGTACTGGTGGGTACAGGTCTGTCACTGTATAACACTGGGGTACAGGACTGGTGCAGGTCTGTCACGGTATAACACTGGCGTACAGCACTAGTGGGTACAGGTCTGTCACTGTATAATACTGTGGTACAGTACTGGTGGGAGCAGGTCTGTCACTGTATAACACTGGTGTACAGTACTGGGGGTACAGCTCTGTCACTGTATAACACTGGGGTACAGTACTGGTGGGTGCAGGTCTGTCACTTTATAACACTGGGGTACAGGACTGGTACAGGTCTGTCACGGTATAACACTGGCGTACAGCACTAGTGGGTACAGGTCTGTCACTGTATAATACTGTGGTACAGTACTGGTGGGTACAGGTCTGTCACTGCATAACAAGGGGGGTACAGTACTGATGGGTACAGGTCTGTCATGGTATAATACGGGTATAGTACTGGTACAGATCTGTCACTGTATAACACTGGAATACCGTACTGGTGAGTGCAGGTCTGTCACTGTATAACACTGGGGTACAGTACTGGTGGGTACAGGTCTGTCACTGCATAACACTGCGGTACAGTACTGGTGGGTACAGGTCTGTCACAGTGTAATAGGGGGTACAGTACTGGTGGGTACAGGTCTGTCCTTGTATAACAGTGGGGCACAGTATTGGTGAGTACAGGTCTGTCACTGTATAACACTGATGTACAGTAGAGGGGGTACAGGTCTGTCACTGCATAAGACTGGGATACAGTACTGGTGGGTACAGGTCTGTCACTGTATGACACTGGGGTACAGTAGAGGTGGGTACAGGTCTGTCACTGTATAACACAGAGGTACAGTACTGGTGGGTACAGGTCTGTCACTGTATAACATTGGGGGTACAGGTCTGGTGGGTACAGGTCTGTCACTGTATAACACTGGGGTACAGTACTGCTGGGAGCAGGTCTGTCACTGTATAACACTGGGGTATTGTACTGGTGCGTACAGGTATGTCACTGTATAACACTGGGGTGCAGTACTGATGAGTACAGATCTGTCAATGTATAACACTGGGGTACAGTACAGGGGGTACAGATCTGTCACTGTATAACACTGGGGTACAGTACTGATGGGAGCACGTCTGTCACTGTAAAGCACTGGGGTACAGTACTGGGGGTACAAGTCTGTCACTGTACAACACTGGGGTACAGTACTGGTACAGGTCTGTCACTGTATAACACTGGGTGACTGTTCTGGTGAGTACAGGGCTGACACTGTATAACACTGGGGTACAGTACTAGTGGGTACAGGTCTGTCACTGTATAATACTGTGGTACAGTACTGGAGGGTACATGTCTGTCACTGCATAACACTGGGGTACAGTACTGGTGGGTACAGGTCTGTCACTGTGTAATAGGGGGTACAGTACTGGTGGGTACAGGTCTGTCCTTGTATAACAGTGGGGCACAGTATTGGTGAGTACAAGTCTGTCACTGTATAACACTGATGTACAGTAGAGAGGGTACAGGTCTGTCACTGCATAAGACTGGGATACAGTACTGGTGGGTTCAGGTCTGCCACTGTATAACACTGGGGTTACAGGTCTGGTGGGTACAGGTCTGTCACTGTATAACACTGGGGTACAGTACTGGTGGGTACAGGTCTGTCACTGTATGACACTGGGGTACAGTACAGGTGGGTACAGGTCTGTCACTGTATAACACTGGGGTACAGTACTGATGGGAGCAGGTCTGTCACTGTAAAGCACTGGGGTACAGTACTGGGAGTACAAGTCTGTCACTGTATAACACTGGGGTACAGTACTGGTACAGGTCTGTCACTGTATAACACTGGGGTACAGTACTGTTGGTATAAGTCTGTCATTGTATAACACTGGGGTACAGTACGAGTGGGTACAGGTCTGTCACTGTATAACACTGGGGTACAGTACTAGTGGGTACAGGTCTGTCACTGTATAATACTGTGGTACAGTACTGATGGGTACAGGTCTGTCACTGCATAACACTGGGGTACAGTACTGGTGGGTACAGGTCTGTCACTGTGTAATAGGGGGTACAGTACTGGTGGGTACAGGTCTGTCCTTGTATAACAGTGGGGCACAGTATTGGTGAGTACAGGTCTGTCACTGTATAACACTGATGTACAGTAGAGGGGGTACAGGTCTGTCACTGCATAAGACTGGGATACAGTACTGGTGGGTTCAGGTCTGTCACTGTATAACACTGGGGTTACAGGTCTGGTGGGTACAGGTCTGTCACTGTATAACACTGGGGTACAGTACTGGTAGGTACAGGTCTGTCACTGTATGACACTGGGGTACAGTACAGGTGGGTACAGGTCTGTCACTGTATAACACAGAGGTACAGTACTGGTGGGTACAGGTCTGTCACTGTATAACACTGGGGGTACAGGTCTGGTGGGTACAGGTCTGTCACTGTATAACACTGGGGTACAGTACTGCTGGTAGCACGTCTGTCACTGTATAACACTGGGGTATTGTACTGGGGGTACAGGTCTGTCATTGTATAAAACATGGTACAGTACTGGTACAGGTCTGTGACTGTATAACACTGGGGTACAATACGGTTGGGTACAGGTCTGTCATTGTATAACACTGGGGTACAGTACAGGTGGGTACAGGTCTATCATTGAATAACACTGGGGGTACAGGTCTGGTGGGTACAGGTCTGTCACTGTATAACACTGGGGTACAGTACTGCTGGGAGCAGGTCTATCACTGTATAACACTGGGGTATAATACTGGGGGTACAGGTCTGTCATTGTATAAAACATAGTACAGTACTAGTACAGGTCTGTGACTGTATAACACTGGGGTACAGGAGTGGTACAGGTCTGTCACTGTATAACACTGGGGTACAGGACTGGTACAGGTCTGTCACTGTATAACACTGGGGTACAGTACTGGTGGGTACAGGTCTGTCACTGTATCACACTGGGGTACAGTACTGGTGGCTACAGGTCTGTCGCTGTATAACACTGGGGTACAAGACTGGTACAGGTCTGTCACTGTATGACACTGGGGTACAGGACTGGTACAGGTCTGTCACTGTATGACACGGGGGTACAGTACTGGTGGATACAGGTTTGTCACTGTACAATACTGGGGTACAGTACTGGTGGGTACAGGTCTGTCACTGTATAACACAGGGTTCCGGACTTGTACAGGTCTGTCACTGTATAACACTGGGGTACAGTACTGGTGGGAGCAGGTCTGTCACTGTATAACACTGGGGTGTCGTACTGGTGGGTACAGTTCTGTGAGGCTGTAATACTGGGGTACAGTACTGGTGGATACAGGTATGTCACTGTATAACACTGGGGTACAGTACTAGTGGGTACAGGTCTGTCACTGTATAACACTGGGGTACAGTACTGGTGGGAGCAGGTCTGTCACTGTATAACACTGGGGTGCGGTACTGGTGAGTACAGGTCTGTCACTGTATAACACTGGTGTACAGTACTGGTAAAGGTCTGTCAATGTATAACACTGGGGTACAGTACTGGTGGGTACAGGTCTGTCACTGTATAACACTGGGGCACAGTACTGGTGGGTACAGATCTGTCAGGCTGCAACATTGGGGCACAGTACTGGTGGGTACATGTCTGTCACTGTATAACACTGGGGTACAGTACTAGTGGGTACAGGTCTGTCACTGTATAATACTGTGGTACAGTACTGGTGGGTACAGGTCTGTCACTGCATAACACTGGGGTACAGTACTAGTGGGTACAGGTCTGTCACTGTATAATACTGTGGTACAATACTGGTGGGTACAGGTCTGTCCATGTATAACAGTAAGGCACAGTATTGGTAAGTACAGGTCTGTCACTGTATAACACTGGCGTACAGTAGAGGGGGTACAGGTCTGTCACTGCATAACTCTGGTATACAGTACTGGTGGGTTCAGGTCTGCCACTGTATAACACTGGGGTTACAGTACTGGTGGGTACAGGTCTGTCACTGTATGACACTGGGATACAGTACAGGTGGGTACAGGTCTGTCACTGTATAACACAGAGGTACAGTACTGGTGGGTACAGGTCTGTCATTGTATAACACTGGGGGTACAGGTCTGGTGGGTACAGGTCTGTCACTGTATAACACTGGGGTACAGTACTGCTGGGAGCAGATCTGTCAGTGTATAACACTGGGGTATTGTACTGGGGGTACAGGTCTGTCATTGTATAAAACATGGTACAGTACTGGTACAGGTCTGTGACTGTATAACACTGGGGTACAATACGGTTGGGTACAGGTCTGTCATTGTATAACACTGGGGTACAGCACAGGTGGGTACAGGTCTATCATTGAATAACACTGGGGTACAGGACTGATATCGATCTGTCACTGTATAACACTGGGGTACAGTACTGGTGCTTACAGGGCTGTCACTGTATAACACTGGGGTGCAGTACTGATGAGTACAGATCTGTCAATGTATAACACTGGGTTACAGTACAGGGAGTACAGATCTGTCACTGTATAACACTGGGGTAAAGTACTGATGGGAGCAGGTCTGTCACTGTAAAGCACTGGGGTACAGTACTGGGGCTACAAGGCTGTCACTGTATAACACTGGGATACAGTATTGGTACAGGTCTGTCACTGTATAACACTGGGGTACAGTACTGGTGGGAACAGGTCTGTCACTGTACAACACTGGGGTACAGTACTGGTGGGTACAGGTCTGTCACTGTATGACACTGGGGTACAGTACAGGTGGGTACAGGTCTGTCACTGTATAACACAGAGGTACAGGACTGGTGGGTACAGGTCTGTCACTGCATAACACTGGGGTACAGCAATGGTGGGTACAGGTCTGTCACTGTGTAATACGCGGGTGCAGTACTGGTGGGCACAGATCTGTCATTGTACAACAGTGCGGTTCAGTACTGCTGGGTACAGGTCTGTCACTGTATAACACTGATGTACAGTACAGGGGGTACAGGTCTGTCACTGTATAACACTGGGGTACAGTACTGGTGGGTTCAGGTGTGCCACTGTATAACACTGGGGTACAGTAGTGGTGGGTACAGGTCAGTCACTGTATATCACTGGGGGTACAGGTCTGGTGGGTACAGGTCTGTCACTGTATAACACTGGGGTACAGTACTGGTGGGAGCAGGTCTGTCACTGTATAACACAGAGGTACAGTACTGGTGGGTACAGGTCTGTCACTGCATAACACTGCAATACAGTACTGGTGGGTGCAGGTCTGTCACTGTATAACACTGGGGTACAGTACTGGGGGTACAGGTCTGTCACTGTATAACACTGGGGTACAGTACTGGTGGGTACAGGTCTGTCACTGTATAACACTGGGGTACAGTACTGGTGGGTACAGGTCTGTCACTGTATAACACTGGGGTGCAGTACTGGTGAGTACGTCTGTCACTGTATTACACTGGGGCACAGTACTGGTGGGAGCAGGTCTGTCACTGTATAACACTGGGGTGCAGTACTGATGAGTACAGATCTGTCAATGTATAACACTGGGGTACAGTACAGGGGGTACAGATCTGTCACTGTATAACACTGGGGTACAGTACTGATGGGAGCAGGTCTGTCACTGTAAAGCACTGGGGTACAGTACTGGGGGTACAAGTCTGTCACTGTATAACACGGGGGTACAGGACTGGTACAGGTCTGTCACTGTATGACACTGGGGTACAGTACAGGTGGGTACAGGTCTGTCACTGTATAACACAGAGGTACAGTACTGGTGGGTACAGGTCTGTCACTGTATAACACTGGGGGTACAGGTCTGGTGGGTACAGGTCTGTCACTGTATAACAGTGGGGTACAGTACTGCTGGGAGCACGTCTGTCACTGTATAACACTGGGGTATTGTACTGGGGGTACAGGTCTGTCATTGTATAAAACATGGTACAGTACTGGTACAGGTCTGTGACTGTATAACACTGGGGTACAATACGGTTGGGTACAGGTCTGTCATTGTATAACACTGGGGTACAGTACAGGTGGGTACAGGTCTATCATTGAATAACACTGGGGTACAGGATTGATATAGATCTGTCACTGTATAACACTGGGGTGCAGTACTGATGAGTACAGATCTGTCAATGTATAACACTGGGGTACAGTACAGGGGGTACAGATCTGTCACTGTATAATACTGGGGTACAGTACTGATGGGAGCAGGTCTGTCACTGTAAAGCACTGGGGTACAGTACTGGGGGAACAAGTCTGTCACTGTATAAAACTGGGGTACAGTACAGGTACAGGTCTGTCACTGTATAACACTGGGGTACAGTACTGGTTGGTAGAGGTCTGTCATTGTATAACACTGGGGTACAGTACGAGTGGGTACAGGTCTGTCACTGTATAACACTGGGTTACAGTACTGGTGGGTACAGGTCTGTCACTGTATAACACAGAGGTACAGTACTGGTTGGAACAGGTCTGTCACTGTATAACACTGGGGTACAGTACTGGTGGGTACAGGTATGTCACTGTATAACAAGGGGGTACAGTACTGGTGGGTACAGGTCTGTCATGGTATAATACGGGTACACTACTGGTACAGATCTGTCACTGTATAACACTGGAATACCGTACTGGTGGGTGCAGGTCTGTCACTGCATAACACTGCAATACAGTACTGGTGGGTGCAGGTCTGTCACTGTATAACACTGGGGTACAGTACTGGTGGGTACAGGTCTGTCACTGTATAACACTGGGGTACAGGACTGGTACAGGTCTGTCACTGTATAACACTGGCATACAGTACTGGTGGATACAGGTTTGTCACTGTACAATACTGGGGTACAGTACTGGTGGGTACAGGTCTGTCACTGTATAACACAGGGTTCCGGACTTGTACAGGTCTGTCACTGTATAACACTGGGGTACAGTACTGGTGGGAGCAGGTCTGTCACTGTATAACACTGGGGTGTCGTACTGGTGGGTACAGTTCTGTGAGACTGTAATACTGGGGTACAGTACTGGTGGATACAGGTATGTCACTGTATAACACTGGGGTACAGTACTAGTGGGTACAGGTCTGTCACTGTATAACACTGGGGTACAGTACTGGTGGAGCAGGTCTGTCACTGTATAACACTGGGGTACAGTACTGGTGGGTACAGGTCTGTCACTGTATAACACTGGGGTACAGTACAGGGGGTACAGATCTGTCACTGTATAACACTGGGGTACAGTACTGGTGGAGCAGGTCTGTCACTGTATAACACTGGGGTACAGTACTGGTGGGTACAGGTCTGTCACTGTATAACACTGGGGTACAGTACTGGTGGGTACAGGTCTGTCACTGTATAACACTGGGGTACAGTACTGGTGGGTACAGGTCTGTCACTGTATAACACTGGGGTGCAGTACTGGTGAGTACGTCTGTCACTGTATTACACTGGGGCACAGTACTGGTGGGAGCAGGTCTGTCACTGTATAACACTGGGGTGCGGTACTGGTGAGTACAGGTCTGTCACTGTATAACACTGGTGTACAGTACTGGTAAAGGTCTGTCAATGTATAACACTGGGGTACAGTACTGGTGGGTACAGGTCTGTCACTGTATAACACTGGGGCACAGTACTGGTGGGTACAGATCTGTCAGGCTGCAACATTGGGGCACAGTACTGGTGGGTACATGTCTGTCACTGTATAACACTGGGGTACAGTACTAGTGGGTACAGGTCTGTCACTGTATAATACTGTGGTACAATACTGGTGGGTACAGGTCTGTCCATGTATAACAGTAAGGCACAGTATTGGTAAGTACAGGTCTGTCACTGTATAACACTGGCGTACAGTAGAGGGGGTACAGGTCTGTCACTGCATAACTCTGGTATACAGTACTGGTGGGTTCAGGTCTGCCACTGTATAACACTGGGGTTACAGTACTGGTGGGTACAGGTCTGTCACTGTATGACACTGGGGTACAGTACAGGTGGGTACAGGTCTGTCACTGTATAACACAGAGGTACAGGACTGGTGGGTACAGGTCTGTCACTGCATAACACTGGGGTACAGTACTAGTGGGTACAGGTCTGTCACTGTATAATACTGTGGTACAATACTGGTGGGTACAGGTCTGTCCATGTATAACAGTAAGGCACAGTATTGGTAAGTACAGGTCTGTCACTGTATAACACTGGCGTACAGTAGAGGGGGTACAGGTCTGTCACTGCATAACTCTGGTATACAGTACTGGTGGGTTCAGGTCTGCCACTGTATAACACTGGGGTTACAGTACTGGTGGGTACAGGTCTGTCACTGTATGACACTGGGGTACAGTACAGGTGGGTACAGGTCTGTCACTGTATAACACAGAGGTACAGGACTGGTGGGTACAGGTCTGTCACTGCATAACACTGGGGTACAGCAATGGTGGGTACAGGTCTGTCACTGTGTAATACGCGGGTGCAGTACTGGTGGGCACAGATCTGTCATTGTACAACAGTGCGGTTCAGTACTGGTGGGTACAGGTCTGTCACTGTATAACACTGATGTACAGTGCAGGGGGTACAGGTCTGTCACTGTATAACACTGGGATACAGTACTGGTGGGTTCAGGTGTGCCACTGTATAACACTGGGGTACAGTAGTGGTGGGTACAGGTCAGTCACTGTATATCACTGGGGGTACAGGTCTGGTGGGTACAGGTCTGTCACTGTATAACACTGGGGTACAGTACTGGTGGGAGCAGGTCTGTCACTGTATAACACAGAGGTACAGTACTGGTGGGTACAGGTCTGTCACTGCATAACACTGCAATACAGTACTGGTGGGTGCAGGTCTGTCACTGTATAACACTGGGGTACAGTACTGGGGGTACAGGTCTGTCACTGTATCACACTGGTGCACAGTACAGGTGGGTAAAGGTCTGTCACTGTATAACACGAGTACACCACTGGTGGGTACAGGTCTGTCACTGAATAACAATGGGGTACAGGACTGGTATAGATCTGTCACTGTATAACAGGGGTATAGTACTGGTGTGTACAGGTCTGTCACTGTATAACACTGGGGTACAGTACTGGTGGATACAGGTCTGTCACTGTGTAATAGGGGGTACAGTACTGGTGGGTACAGGTCTGTCACTGTATGACACTGGGATACAGTACAGGTGGGTACAGGTCTGTCACTGTATAACACAGAGGTACAGTACTGGTGGGTACAGGTCTGTCATTGTATAACACTGGGGGTACAGGTCTGGTGGGTACAGGTCTGTCACTGTATAACACTGGGGTACAGTACTGCTGGGAGCAGATCTGTCAGTGTATAACACTGGGGTATTGTACTGGGGGTACAGGTCTGTCATTGTATAAAACATGGTACAGTACTGGTACAGGTCTGTGACTGTATAACACTGGGGTACAATACGGTTGGGTACAGGTCTGTCATTGTATAACACTGGGGTACAGCACAGGTGGGTACAGGTCTATCATTGAATAACACTGGGGTACAGGACTGATATCGATCTGTCACTGTATAACACTGGGGTACAGTACTGGTGCTTACAGGGCTGTCACTGTATAACACTGGGGTGCAGTACTGATGAGTACAGATCTGTCAATGTATAACACTGGGTTACAGTACAGGGAGTACAGATCTGTCACTGTATAACACTGGGGTAAAGTACTGATGGGAGCAGGTCTGTCACTGTAAAGCACTGGGGTACAGTACTGGGGCTACAAGTCTGTCACTGTATAACACTGGGGTACAGTATTGGTACAGGTCTGTCACTGTATAACACTGGGGTACAGTACTGGTGGGAACAGGTCTGTCACTGTACAACACTGGGGTACAGTACTGGTGGGTACAGGTCTGTCACTATACAACACAGAGGTACAGTACTGGTTGGAACAGGTCTGTCACTGTATAAGACTGGGGTACAGTACTGGTGGGTACAGGTCTGTCACTGTATAACACTGGGGTACAGGACTGGTGCAGGTCTGTCACGGTATAACACTGGCGTACAGCACTAGTGGGTACAGGTCTGTCACTGTATAATACTGTGGTACAGTACTGGTGGGAGCAGGTCTGTCACTGTATAACACTGGTGTACAGTACTGGGGGTACAGCTCTGTCACTGTATAACACTGGGGTACAGTACTTGTGGGTACAGGTCTGTCACTGTATAACACTGGGGTACAGGACTGGTACAGGTCTGTCACGGTATAACACTGGCGTACAGCACTAGTGGGTACAGGTCTGTCACTGTATAATACTGTGGTACAGTACTGGTGGGTACAGGTCTGTCACTGCATAACAAGGGGGGTACAGTACTGATGGGTACAGGTCTGTCATGGTATAATACGGGTATAGTACTGGTACAGATCTGTCACTGTATAACACTGGAATACCGTACTGGTGAGTGCAGGTCTGTCACTGTATAACACTGGGGTACAGTACTGGTGGGTACAGGTCTGTCACTGTATAACACTGGGGTACAGGACTGGTGCAGGTCTGTCACGGTATAACACTGGCGTACAGCACTAGTGGGTACAGGTCTGTCACTGTATAATACTGTGGTACAGTACTGGTGGGTACAGGTCTGTCACTGCATAACACTGGGGTACAGTACTGGTGGGTACAGGTCTGTCACAGTGTAATAAGGGGTACAGTACTGGTGGGTACAGGTCTGTCCTTGTATAACAGTGGGGCACAGTATTGGTGAGTACAGGTCTGTCACTGTATAACACTGATGTACAGTAGAGGGGGTACAGGTCTGTCACTGCATAAGACTGGGATACAGTACTGGTGGGTACAGGTCTGTCACTGTATGACACTGGGGTACAGTAGAGGTGGGTACAGGTCTGTCACTGTATAACACAGAGGTACAGTACTGGTGGGTACAGGTCTGTCACTGTATAACATTGGGGGTACAGGTCTGGTGGGTACAGGTCTGTCACTGTATAACACTGGGGTACAGTACTGCTGGGAGCAGGTCTGTCACTGTATAACACTGGGGTATTGTACTGGGGGTACAGGTCTGTCATTGTATAAAACATGGTACAGTACTGGTACAGGTCTGTGACTGTATAACACTGGGGTACAATACGGTTGGGTACAGGTCTGTCATTGTATAACACTGTGGTACAGTACAGGTGGGTACAGGTCTATCATTGAATAACACTGAGGTACAGGACTGATATAGATCTGTCACTGTATAACACTGGGGTACAGTACTGGTGCGTACAGGTATGTCACTGTATAACACTGGGGTGCAGTACTGATGAGTACAGATCTGTCAATGTATAACACTGGGGTACAGTACAGGGGGTACAGATCTGTCACTGTATAACACTGGTGTACAGTACTGATGGGAGCAGGTCTGTCACTGTAAAGCACTGGGGTACAGTACTGGGGGTACAAGTCTGTCACTGTACAACACTGGGGTACAGTACTGGTACAGGTCTGTCACTGTATAACACTGGGTGACTGTTCTGGTGAGTACAGGGCTGACACTGTATAACACTGGGGTACAGTACTAGTGGGTACAGGTCTGTCACTGTATAATACTGTGGTACAGTACTGGAGGGTACAGGTCTGTCACTGCATAACACTGGGATACAGTACTGGTGGGTACAGGTCTGTCACTGTGTAATAGGGGGTACAGTACTGGTGGGTACAGGTCTGTCCTTGTATAACAGTGGGGCACAGTATTGGTGAGTACAAGTCTGTCACTGTATAACACTGATGTACAGTAGAGAGGGTACAGGTCTGTCACTGCATAAGACTGGGATACAGTACTGGTGGGTTCAGGTCTGCCACTGTATAACACTGGGGTTACAGGTCTGGTGGGTACAGGTCTGTCACTGTATAACACTGGGGTACAGTACTGGTGGGTAGAGGTCTGTCACTGTATGACACTGGGGTACAGTACAGGTGGGTACAGGTCTGTCACTGTATAACACTGGGGTACAGTACTGATGGGAGCAGGTCTGTCACTGTAAAGCACTGGGGTACAGTACTGGGAGTACAAGTCTGTCACTGTATAACACTGGGGTACAGTACTGGTACAGGTCTGTCACTGTATAACACTGGGGTACAGTACTGTTGGTATAAGTCTGTCATTGTATAACACTGGGGTACAGTACGAGTGGGTACAGGTCTGTCACTGTATAACACTGGGGGACAGTTCTGGTGAGTACAGGGCTGACACTGTATAACACTGGGGTACAGGACTGGTACAGGTCTGTCACTGTATAACACTGGCGTACAGTACTAGTGGGTACAGGTCTGTCACTGTATAATACTGTGGTACAGTACTGATGGGTACAGGTCTGTCACTGCATAACACTGGGGTACAGTACTGGTGGGTACAGGTCTGTCACTGTGTAATAGGGGGTACAGTACTGGTGGGTACAGGTCTGTCCTTGTATAACAGTGGGGCACAGTATTGGTGAGTACAGGTCTGTCACTGTATAACACTGATGTACAGTAGAGGGGGTACAGGTCTGTCACTGCATAAGACTGGGATACAGTACTGGTGGGTTCAGGTCTGTCACTGTATAACACTGGGGTTACAGGTCTGGTGGGTACAGGTCTGTCACTGTATAACACTGGGGTACAGTACTGGTAGGTACAGGTCTGTCACTGTATGACACTGGGGTACAGTACAGGTGGGTACAGGTCTGTCACTGTATAACACAGAGGTACAGTACTGGTGGGTACAGGTCTGTCACTGTATAACACTGGGGGTACAGGTCTGGTGGGTACAGGTCTGTCACTGTATAACACTGGGGTACAGTACTGCTGGGAGCAGGTCTGTCACTGTATAACACTGGGGTATTGTACTGGGGGTACAGGTCTGTCATTGTATAAAACATGGTACAGTACTGGTACAGGTCTGTGACTGTATAACACTGGGGTACAATACGGTTGGGTACAGGTCTGTCACTGTATGACACTGGGGTACAGTACAGGTGGGTACAGGTCTGTCACTGTATAACACAGAGGTACAGTACTGGTGGGTACAGGTCTGTCACTGTATAACACTGGGGGTACAGGTCTGGTGGGTACAGGTCTGTCACTGTATAACACTGGGGTACAGTACTGCTGGGAGCACGTCTGTCACTGTATAACACTGGGGTATTGTACTGGGGGTACAGGTCTGTCATTGTATAAAACTGGTACAGTACTGGTACAGGTCTGTGACTGTATAACACTGGGGTACAATACGGTTGGGTACAGGTCTGTCATTGTATAACACTGGGGTACAGTACAGGTGGGTACAGGTCTATCATTGAATAACACTGGGGTACAGGATTGATATAGATCTGTCACTGTATAACACTGGGGTGCAGTACTGATGAGTACAGATCTGTCAATGTATAACACTGGGGTACAGTACAGGGGGTACAGATCTGTCACTGTATAACACTGGGGTACAGTACTGATGGGAGCAGGTCTGTCACTGTAAAGCACTGGGGTACAGTACTGGGGGAACAAGTCTGTCACTGTATAAAACTGGGGTACAGTACAGGTACAGGTCTGTCACTGTATAACACTGGGGTACAGTACTGGTTGGTAGAGGTCTGTCATTGTATAACACTGGGGTACAGTACGAGTGGGTACAGGTCTGTCACTGTATATCACTGGGGGACAGTTCTGGTGCGTACAGGGCTGACACATTATAACACTGGGGTACAGTACTGGGGGTACAGGTCTGTCACTGTATAACACTGGGGTACAGTACTGGTGGGTACAGGTCTGTCACTGCATAACACAGAGGTACAGTACTGGTTGGAACAGGTCTGTCACTGTATAACACTGGGGTACATTACTGGTGGGTACAGGTATGTCACTGTATAACAAGGGGGTACAGTACTGGTGGGTACAGGTCTGTCATGGTATAATACGGGTACAGTACTGGTACAGATCTGTCACTGTATAACACTGGAATACCGTACTGGTGGGTGCAGGTCTGTCACTGCATAACACTGCAATACAGTACTGGTGGGTGCAGGTCTGTCACTGTATAACACTGGGGTACAGTACTGGTGGGTACAGGTCTGTCACTGTATAACACTGGGGTACAGGACTGGTACAGGTCTGTCACTGTATAACACTGGCATACAGTACTAGTGGGTACAGGTCTGTCACTGTATAATACTGTGGTGCAGTACTGGTGGGTACAGGTCTGTCACTGCATAACACTGGGGTACAGTACTGGTGGATACAGGTCTGTCACTGTGTAATAGGGGGTACAGTACTGGTGGGTACAGGTCTGTCCTTGTATAACAGTGGGGCACAGTATTGGTGAGTACAGGTCTGTCACTGTATAACACTGATGTACAGTAGAGGGGGTACAGGTCTGTCACTGCATAAGACTAGGATACAGTACTGGTGGGTTCAGGTCTGCCACTGTATAACACTGGGGTTACAGGTCTGGTGGGTACAGGTCTGTTACTGTATAACACTGGGGTACAGTACTGCTGGGTACAGGTCTGTCACTGTATGACACTGGGGTACAGTACAGGTGGGTACAGGTCTGTCACTGTATAACACAGAGGTACAGTACTGGTGGGTACAGGTCTGTCACTGTATAACACTGGGGGTACAGGTCTGGTGGGTACAGGTCTGTCACTGTATAACACTGGGGTACAGTACTGCTGGGAGCAGGTCTATCACTGTATAACACTGGGGTATAATACTGGGGGTACAGGTCTGTCATTGTATAAAACATAGTACAGTACTAGTACAGATCTGTGACTGTATAACACTGGGGTACAGGAGTGGTACAGGTCTGTCACTGTATAACACTGGGGTACAGGACTGGTACAGGTCTGTCACTGTATAACACTGGGGTACAGTACTGGTGGGTACAGGTCTGTCACTGTATCACACTGGGGTACAGTACTGGTGGCTACAGGTCTGTCGCTGTATAACACTGGGGTACAAGACTGGTACAGGTCTGTCACTGTATGACACTGGGGTACAGGACTGGTACAGGTCTGTCACTGTATGACACGGGGGTACAGTACTGGTGGATACAGGTTTGTCACTGTACAATATTGGGGT
The DNA here is from genome assembly GCF_044704955.1 of Pristiophorus japonicus. Taxonomy (NCBI): domain Eukaryota; kingdom Metazoa; phylum Chordata; class Chondrichthyes; family Pristiophoridae; genus Pristiophorus; species Pristiophorus japonicus. Next base: position 70,037,340 of record NC_091995.1, on the reverse strand, counting down.
ACAGTACTGGTGGGTACAGGTCTGTCACTGTATAACACAGGGTTCCGGACTTGTACAGGTCTGTCACTGTATAACACTGGGGTACAGTACTGTTGGGAGCAGGTCTGTCACTGTATAACACTGGGGTGTCGTACTGGTGGGTACAGTTCTGTGAGGCTGTAATACTGGGGTACAGTACTGGTGGATACAGGTATGTCACTGTATAACACTGGGGTACAGTACTAGTGGGTACAGGTCTGTCACTGTATAACACTGGGGTACAGTACTGGTGGAGCAGGTCTGTCACTGTATAACACTGGGGTACAGTACTGGTGGGTACAGGTCTGTCACTGTATAACACTGGGGTACAGTACTGGTGGGTACAGGTCTGTCACTGTATAACACTGGGGTACAGTACTGGTGGGTACAGGTCTGTCACTGTATAACACTGGGGTGCAGTACTGGTGAGTACGTCTGTCACTGTATTACACTGGGGCACAGTACTGGAGGGAGCAGGTCTGTCACTGTATAACACTGGGGTGCGGTACTGGTGAGTACAGGTCTGTCACTGTATAACACTGGTGTACAGTACTGGTAAAGGTCTGTCAATGTATAACACTGGGGTACAGTACTGGTGGGTACAGGTCTGTCACTGTATAACACTGGGGCACAGTACTGGTGGGTACAGATCTGTCAGGCTGCAACATTGGGGCACAGTACTGGTGGGTACATGTCTGTCACTGTATAACACTGGGGTACAGTACTAGTGGGTACAGGTCTGTCACTGTATAATACTGTGGTACAGTACTGGTGGGTACAGGTCTGTCACTGCATAACACTGGGGTACAGTACTAGTGGGTACAGGTCTGTCACTGTATAATACTGTGGTACAATACTGGTGGGTACAGGTCTGTCCATGTATAACAGTAAGGCACAGTATTGGTAAGTACAGGTCTGTCACTGTATAACACTGGCGTACAGTAGAGGGGGTACAGGTCTGTCACTGCATAACTCTGGTATACAGTACTGGTGGGTTCAGGTCTGCCACTGTATAACACTGGGGTTACAGTACTGGTGGGTACAGGTCTGTCACTGTATAACACAGAGGTACAGTACTGGTGGGTACAGGTCTGTCATTGTATAACACTGGGGGTACAGGTCTGGTGGGTACAGGTCTGTCACTGTATAACACTGGGGTACAGTACTGCTGGGAGCAGATCTGTCAGTGTATAACACTGGGGTATTGTACTGGGGGTACAGGTCTGTCATTGTATAAAACATGGTACAGTACTGGTACAGGTCTGTGACTGTATAACACTGGGGTACAATACGGTTGGGTACAGGTCTGTCATTGTATAACACTGGGGTACAGCACAGGTGGGTACAGGTCTATCATTGAATAACACTGGGGTACAGGACTGATATCGATCTGTCACTGTATAACACTGGGGTACAGTACTGGTGCTTACAGGGCTGTCACTGTATAACACTGGGGTGCAGTACTGATGAGTACAGATCTGTCAGTGTATAACACTGGGTTACAGTACAGGGAGTACAGATCTGTCACTGTATAACACTGGGGTAAAGTACTGATGGGAGCAGGTCTGTCACTGTAAAGCACTGGGGTACAGTACTGGGGCTACAAGTCTGTCACTGTATAACACTGGGGTACAGTATTGGTACAGGTCTGTCACTGTATAACACTGGGGTACAGTACTGGTGGGAACAGGTCTGTCACTGTACAACACTGGGGTACAGTACTGGTGGGTACAGGTCTGTCACTATACAACACAGAGGTACAGTACTGGTTGGAACAGGTCTGTCACTGTATAAGACTGGGGTACAGTACTGGTGGGTACAGGTCTGTCACTGTATAACACTGGGGTACAGGACTGGTGCAGGTCTGTCACGGTATAACACTGGCGTACAGCACTAGTGGGTACAGGTCTGTCACTGTATAATACTGTGGTACAGTACTGGTGGGAGCAGGTCTGTCACTGTATAACACTGGTGTACAGTACTGGGGGTACAGCTCTGTCACTGTATAACACTGGGGTACAGTACTGGTGGGTACAGGTCTGTCACTGTATAACACTGGGGTACAGGACTGGTACAGGTCTGTCACGGTATAACACTGGCGTACAGCACTAGTGGGTACAGGTCTGTCACTGTATAATACTGTGGTACAGTACTGGTGGGTACAGGTCTGTCACTGCATAACAAGGGGGGTACAGTACTGATGGGTACAGGTCTGTCATGGTATAATACGGGTATAGTACTGGTACAGATCTGTCACTGTATAACACTGGAATACCGTACTGGTGAGTGCAGGTCTGTCACTGTATAACACTGGGGTACAGTACTGGTGGGTACAGGTCTGTCACTGTATAACACTGGGGTACAGGACTGGTGCAGGTCTGTCACGGTATAACACTGGCGTACAGCACTAGTGGGTACAGGTCTGTCACTGTATAATACTGTGGTACAGTACTGGTGGGTACAGGTCTGTCACTGCATACCACTGGGGTACAGTACTGGTGGGTACAGGTCTGTCACAGTGTAATAAGGGGTACAGTACTGGTGGGTACAGGTCTGTCCTTGTATAACAGTGGGGCACAGTATTGGTGAGTACAGGTCTGTCACTGTATAACACTGATGTACAGTAGAGGGGGTACAGGTCTGTCACTGCATAAGACTGGGATACAGTACTGGTGGGTACAGGTCTGTCACTGTATGACACTGGGGTACAGTAGAGGTGGGTACAGGTCTGTCACTGTATAACACAGAGGTACAGTACTGGTGGGTACAGGTCTGTCACTGTATAACACTGGGGGTACAGGTCTGGTGGGTACAGGTCTGTCACTGTATAACACTGGGGTACAGTACTGCTGGGAGCAGGTCTATCACTGTATAACACTGGTGTATAATACTGGGGGTACAGGTCTGTCATTGTATAAAACATAGTACAGTACTAGTACAGGTCTGTGACTGTATAACACTGGGGTACAGGAGTGGTACAGGTCTGTCACTGTATAACACTGGGGTACAGGACTGGTACAGGTCTGTCACTGTATAACACTGGGGTACAGTACTGGTGGGTACAGGTCTGTCACTGTATCACACTGGGGTACAGTACTGGTGGCTACAGGTCTGTCGCTGTATAACACTGGGGTACAAGACTGGTACAGGTCTGTCACTGTATGACACTGGGGTACAGGACTGGTACAGGTCTGTCAGTGTATGACACGGGGGTACAGTACTGGTGGATACAGGTTTGTCACTGTACAATACTGGGGTACAGTACTGGTGGGTACAGGTCTGTCACTGTATAACACAGGGTTCCGGACTTGTACAGGTCTGTCACTGTATAACACTGGGGTACAGTACTGGTGGGAGCAGGTCTGTCACTGTATAACACTGGGGTGTCGTACTGGTGGGTACAGTTCTGTGAGGCTGTAATACTGGGGTACAGTACTGGTGGATACAGGTATGTCACTGTATAACACTGGGGTACAGTACTAGTGGGTACAGGTCTGTCACTGTATAACACTGGGGTACAGTACTGGTGGAGCAGGTCTGTCACTGTATAACACTGGGGTACAGTACTGGTGGGTACAGGTCTGTCACTGTATAACACTGGGGTACAGTACTGGTGGGTACAGGTCTGTCACTGTATAACACTGGGGTACAGTACTGGTGGGTACAGGTCTGTCACTGTATAACACTGGGGTGCAGTACTGGTGAGTACGTCTGTCACTGTATTACACTGGGGCACAGTACTGGTGGGAGCAGGTCTGTCACTGTATAACACTGGGGTGCGGTACTGGTGAGTACAGGTCTGTCACTGTATAACACTGGTGTACAGTACTGGTAAAGGTCTGTCAATGTATAACACTGGGGTACAGTACTGGTGGGTACAGGTCTGTCACTGTATAACACTGGGGCACAGTACTGGTGGGTACAGATCTGTCAGGCTGCAACATTGGGGCACAGTACTGGTGGGTACATGTCTGTCACTGTATAACACTGGGGTACAGTACTAGTGGGTACAGGTCTGTCACTGTATAATACTGTGGTACAGTACTGGTGGGTACAGGTCTGTCACTGCATAACACTGGGGTACAGTACTAGTGGGTACAGGTCTGTCACTGTATAATACTGTGGTACAATACTGGTGGGTACAGGTCTGTCCATGTATAACAGTAAGGCACAGTATTGGTAAGTACAGGTCTGTCACTGTATAACACTGGCGTACAGTAGAGGGGGTACAGGTCTGTCACTGCATAACTCTGGTATACAGTACTGGTGGGTTCAGGTCTGCCACTGTATAACACTGGGGTTACAGTACTGGTGGGTACAGGTCTGTCACTGTATGACACTGGGGTACAGTACAGGTGGGTACAGGTCTGTCACTGTATAACACAGAGGTACAGGACTGGTGGGTACAGGTCTGTCACTGCATAACACTGGGGTACAGCAATGGTGGGTACAGGTCTGTCACTGTGTAATACGCGGGTGCAGTACTGGTGGGCACAGATCTGTCATTGTACAACAGTGCGGTTCAGTACTGGTGGGTACAGGTCTGTCACTGTATAACACTGATGTACAGTGCAGGGGGTACAGGTCTGTCACTGTATAACACTGGGATACAGTACTGGTGGGTTCAGGTGTGCCACTGTATAACACTGGGGTACAGTAGTGGTGGGTACAGGTCAGTCACTGTATATCACTGGGGGTACAGGTCTGGTGGGTACAGGTCTGTCACTGTATAACACTGGGGTACAGTACTGGTGGGAGCAGGTCTGTCACTGTATAACACAGAGGTACAGTACTGGTGGGTACAGGTCTGTCACTGCATAACACTGCAATACAGTACTGGTGGGTGCAGGTCTGTCACTGTATAACACTGGGGTACAGTACTGGGGGTACAGGTCTGTCACTGTATCACACTGGTGCACAGTACAGGTGGGTAAAGGTCTGTCACTGTATAACACGAGTACACCACTGGTGGGTACAGGTCTGTCACTGAATAACAATGGGGTACAGGACTGGTATAGATCTGTCACTGTATAACAGGGGTATAGTACTGGTGTGTACAGGTCTGTCACTGTATAACACTGGGGTACAGTACTGGTGGATACAGGTCTGTCACTGTGTAATAGGGGGTACAGTACTGGTGGGTACAGGTCTGTCCTTGTATAACAGTGGGGCACAGTATTGGTGAGTACAGGTCTGTCACTGTATAACACTGATGTACAGTAGAGGGGGTACAGGTCTGTCACTGCATAAGACTGGGATACAGTACTGGTGGGTTCAGGTCTGCCACTGTATAACACTGGGGTTACAGGTCTGGTGGGTACAGGTCTGTTACTGTATAACACTGGGGTACAGTACTGCTGGGTACAGGTCTGTCACTGTATGACACTGGGGTACAGTACAGGTGGGTACAGGTCTGTCACTGTATAACACAGAGGTACAGTACTGGTGGGTACAGGTCTGTCACTGTATAACACTGGGGGTACAGGTCTGGTGGGTACAGGTCTGTCACTGTATAACACTGGGGTACAGTACTGCTGGGAGCAGGTCTATCACTGTATAACACTGGGGTATAATACTGGGGGTACAGGTCTGTCATTGTATAAAACATAGTACAGTACTAGTACAGATCTGTGACTGTATAACACTGGGGTACAGGAGTGGTACAGGTCTGTCACTGTATAACACTGGGGTACAGGACTGGTACAGGTCTGTCACTGTATAACACTGGGGTACAGTACTGGTGGGTACAGATCTGTCACTGTATCACACTGGGGTACAGTACTGGTGGCTACAGGTCTGTCGCTGTATAACACTGGGGTACAAGACTGGTACAGGTCTGTCACTGTATGACACTGGGGTACAGGACTGGTACAGGTCTGTCACTGTATGACACGGGGGTACAGTACTGGTGGATACAGGTTTGTCACTGTACAATATTGGGGTACAGTACTGGTGGGTACAGGTCTGTCACTGTATAACACAGGGTTCCGGACTTGTACAGGTCTGTCACTGTATAACACTGGGGTACAGTACTGTTGGGAGCAGGTCTGTCACTGTATAACACTGGGGTGTCGTACTGGTGGGTACAGTTCTGTGAGGCTGTAATACTGGGGTACAGTACTGGTGGATACAGGTATGTCACTGTATAACACTGGGATACAGTACTGGTGGGTTCAGGTCTGTCACTGTATAACACAGAGGTACAGGACTGGTGGGTACAGGTCTGTCACTGCATAACACTGGGGTACAGCAATGGTGGGTACAGGTCTGTCACTGTGTAATACGCGGGTGCAGTACTGGTGGGCACAGATCTGTCATTGTACAACAGTGCGGTTCAGTACTGGTGGGTACAGGTCTGTCACTGAATAACAATGGGGTACAGGACTGGTATAGATCTGTCACTGTATAACAGGGGTATAGTACTGGTGTGTACAGGTCTGTCACTGTATAACACTGGGGTACAGTACTGGGGGCACAGGTCTGTCACTGTATAACCATGTGGTACAGGACTGGTACAGGTCTGTCACTGTATGACACTGGGGTACAGTACTGGTGGGTACAGGTCTGTCACTGAATAACACTGGGGTACAGTACTAGTGGGTATAGGTCTGTCATTGTATAACATTGGGGCACAGTACTGGTGGGTACAGTTCTGTGAGGCTGTAACACTGGGGTACAGTACTGGTGGGTTCAGGTCTGTCACTGTATAACACTGGGGTACAGTACGAGTGGGTACAGATCTGTCACTGTATAACACTGGGAGTACAGGTCTGGTGGGTACAGGTCTGTCACTGTATAACACTGGGATACAGTACTGGTGGGTACAGGTCTGTAGCTGTATAACACAGAGGTACAGTACTGCTTGGAACAGGTCTGTCACTGTATAACACTGGGGTACAGTACTGGTGGGTACAGGTATGTCACTGTATAACAAGGGGGGTACAGTACTGATGGGTACAGGTCTGTCATGGTATAATACGGGTACAGTACTGGTACAGATCTGTCACTGTATAACACTGGAATACCGTACTGGTGGGTGCAGGTCTGTCACTGCATAACACTGCAATACAGTACTGGTGGGTGCAGGTCTGTCACTGTTTCACACTGGCGTACAGTACTGGTGGGTTCAGGTCTGCCACTGTATAACACTGGGGTTACAGGTCTGGTGGGTACAGGTCTGTCACTGTATAACACTGGGGTACAGTACTGGTGGGTACAGGTCTGTCACTGTATGACACTGGGGTACAGTACAGGTGGGTACAGGTCTGTCACTGTATAACACAGAGGTACAGTACTGGTGGGTACAGGTCTGTCATTGTATAACACTGGGGGTACAGGTCTGGTGGGTACAGGTCTGTCACTGTATAACACTGGGGTACAGTACTGCTGGGAGCAGGTCTGTCAGTGTATAACACTGGGGTATTGTACTGGGGGTACAGGTCTGTCATTGTATAAAATATGGTACAGTACTGGTACAGGTCTGTGACTGTATAACACTGGGGTACAATACGGTTGGGTACAGGTCTGTCATTGTATAACACTGGGGTACAGCACAGGTGGGTACAGGTCTATCATTGAATAACACTGGGGTACAGGACTGATATCGATCTGTCACTGTATAACACTGGGGTACAGTACTGGTGCTTACAGGGCTGTCACTGTATAACACTGGGGTGCAGTACTGATGAGTACAGATCTGTCAATGTATAACACTGGGTTACAGTACAGGGGGTACAGATCTGTCACTGTATAACACTGGGGTACAGTACTGATGGGAGCAGGTCTGTCACTGTAAAGCACTGGGGTACAGTACTGGGGCTACAAGTCTGTCACTGTATAACACTGGGGTACAGTATTGGTACAGGTCTGTCACTGTATAACACTGGGGTACAGTACTGGTGGGAACAGGTCTGTCACTGTACAACACTGGGGTACAGTACTGGTGGGTACAGGTCAGTCACTATACAACACAGAGGTACAGTACTGGTTGGAACAGGTCTGTCACTGTATAACACTGGGGTACAGTACTGGTGGGTACAGGTATGTCACTGTATAACAAGGGGGGTACAGTACTGGTGGGTACAGGTCTGTCACTGTATAACACTGGGGTACAGGACTGGTACAGGTCTGTCACAGTATAACACTGGCGTACAGCACTAGTGGGTACAGGTCTGTCACTGTATAATACTGTGGTACAGTACTGGTGGGTACAGGTCTGTCATGGTATAATATGGGTATAGTACTGGTACAGATCTGTCACTGTATAACAGTGGGTCACAGTATTGGTGAGTACAGGTCTGTCACTGTATAACACTGATGTACAGTAGAGGGGGTACAGGTCTGTCACTGCATAAGACTGGGATACAGTACTGGTGGGTACAGGTCTGTCACTGTATGACACTGGGGTACAGTAGAGGTGGGTACAGGTCTGTCACTGTATAACACAGAGGTACAGTACTGGTGGGTACAGGTCTGTCACTGTATAACACTGGGGGTACAGGTCTGGTGGGTACAGGTCTGTCACTGTATAACACTGGGGTACAGTACTGCTGGGAGCAGGTCTGTCACTGTATAACACTGGGGTATTGTACTGCGGGTACAGGTCTGTCATTGTATAAAACATGGTACAGTACTGGTACAGGTCTGTGACTGTATAACACTGGGGTACAATATGGTTGGGTACAGGTCTGTCATTGTATAACACTGGGGTACAGTACAGGTGGGTACCGGTCTATCATTGAATAACACTGGGGTACAGGACTGATATAGATCTGTCACTGTATAACACTGGGGTACAGTACTGGTGCGTACAGGTCTGTCACTGTATAACACTGGGGTGCAGTACTGATGAGTACAGATCTGTCAATGTATAACACTGGGTTACAGTACAGGGGGTACAGATCTGTCACTGTATAACACTGGGGTACAGTACTGATGGGAGCAGGTCTGTCACTGTAAAGCACTGGGGTACAGTACTGGGGCTACAAGTCTGTCACTGTATAACACTGGGGTACAGTATTGGTACAGGTCTGTCACTGTATAACACTGGGGTACAGTACTGGTGGGAACCGGTCTGTCACTGTACAACACTGGGGTACAGTACTGGTGGGAGCAGGTCTGTCACTGTATAACACAGAGGTACAGTACTGGTGGGTACAGGTCTGTCACTGCATAACACTGCAATACAGTACTGGTGGGTGCAGGTCTGTCACTGTATAACACTGGGGTACAGTACTGGGGGTACAGGTCTGTCACTGTATCACACTGGTGCACAGTACAGGTGGTTAAAGGTCTGTCACTGTATAACACGAGTACACCACTGGTGGGTACAGTGCTGTCACTGAATAACAATGGGGTACAGGACTGGTATAGATCTGTCACTGCATAACAGGGGTATAGTACTGGTGTGTACAGGTCTGTCACTGTATAACACTGGGGTACAGTACTGGGGGCACAGGTCTGTCACTGTATAACCATGTGGTACAGGACTGGTACAGGTCTGTCACTGTATGACACTGGGGCACAGTACTGGTGTGTACAGGTCTGTCACTGTATAACACTGGGGTACAGTACTGGTGGGTACAGGTCTATCACGGTATAACACTGGGGTACAGTACTGGTGGGTACAGGTCTGTCACTGAATAACACTGGGGTACAGTACTAGTGGGTATAGGTCTGTCATTGTATAACATTGGGGCACAGTACTGGTGGGTACAGTTCTGTGAGGCTGTAACACTGGGGTACAGTACTGGTGGGTTCAGGTCTGTCACTGTATAACACTGGGGTACAGTACGAGTGGGTATAGATCTGTCACTGTATAACACTGGGAGTACAGGTCTGGTGGGTACAGGTCTGTCACTGTATAACACTGGGATACAGTACTGGTGGGTACAGGTCTGTAGCTGTATAACACAGAGGTACAGTACTGCTTGGAACAGGTCTGTCACTGTATAACACTGGGGTACAGTACTGGTGGGTACAGGTATGTCACTGTATAACAAGGGGGGTACAGTACTGATGGGTACAGGTCTGTCATGGTATAATACGGGTACAGTACTGGTACAGATCTGTCACTGTATAACACTGGAATACCGTACTGGTGGGTGCAGGTCTGTCACTGCATAACACTGCAATACAGTACTGGTGGGTGCAGGTCTGTCACTGTTTCACACTGGGGTACAGTACTGGTGGGTTCAGGTCTGCCACTGTATAACACTGGGGTTACAGGTCTGGTGGGTACAGGTCTGTCACTGTATAACACTGGGGTACAGTACTGGTGGGTACAGGTCTGTCACTGTATGACACTGGGGTACAGTACAGGTGGGTACAGGTCTGTCACTGTATAACACAGAGGTACAGTACTGGTGGGTACAGGTCTGTCATTGTATAACACTGGGGGTACAGGTCTGGTGGGTACAGGTCTGTCACTGTATAACACTGGGGTACAGTACTGCTGGGAGCAGGTCTGTCAGTGTATAACACTGGGGTATTGTACTGGGGGTACAGGTCTGTCATTGTATAAAATATGGTACAGTACTGGTACAGGTCTGTGACTGTATAACACTGGGGTACAATACGGTTGGGTACAGGTCTATCATTGAATAACACTGGGGTACAGGACTGATATCGATCTGTCACTGTATAACACTGGGGTACAGTACTGGTGCTTACAGGGCTGTCACTGTATAACACTGGGGTGCAGTACTGATGAGTACAGATCTGTCAATGTATAACACTGGGTTACAGTACAGGGGGTACAGATCTGTCACTGTATAACACTGGGGTACAGTACTGATGGGAGCAGGTCTGTCACTGTAAAGCACTGGGGTACAGTACTGGGGCTACAAGTCTGTCACTGTATAACACTGGGGTACAGTATTGGTACAGGTCTGTCACTGTATAACACTGGGGTACAGTACTGGTGTGAACAGGTCTGTCACTGTACAACACTGGGGTACAGTACTGGTGGGTACAGGTCAGTCACTATACAACACAGAGGTACAGTACTGGTTGGAACAGGTCTGTCACTGTATAACACTGGGGTACAGTACTGGTGGGTACAGGTATGTCACTGTATAACAAGGGGGGTACAGTACTGGTGGGTACAGGTCTGTCACTGTATAACACTGGGGTACAGGACTGGTACAGGTCTGTCACAGTATAATACTGGCGTACAGCACTAGTGGGTACAGGTCTGTCACTGTATAATACTGTGGTACAGTACTGGTGGGTACAGGTCTGTCATGGTATAATATGGGTATAGTACTGGTACAGATCTGTCACTGTATAACAGTGGGTCACAGTATTGGTGAGTACAGGTCTGTCACTGTATAACACTGATGTACAGTAGAGGGGGTACAGGTCTGTCACTGCATAAGACTGGGATACAGTACTGGTGGGTACAGGTCTGTCACTGTATGACACTGGGGTACAGTAGAGGTGGGTACAGGTCTGTCACTGTATAACACAGAGGTACAGTACTGGTGGGTACAGGTCTGTCACTGTATAACACTGGGGGTACAGGTCTGGTGGGTACAGGTCTGTCACTGTATAACAGTGGGTCACAGTATTGGTGAGTACAGGTCTGTCACTGTATAACACTGATGTACAGTAGAGGGGGTACAGGTCTGTCACTGTATAACACTGGGGTACAGGACTGGTACAGGTCTGTCACAGTATAACACTGGCGTACAGCACTAGTGGGTACAGGTCTGTCACTGTATAATACTGTGGTACAGTACTGGTGGGTACAGGTCTGTCATGGTATAATATGGGTATAGTACTGGTACAGATCTGTCACTGTATAACAGTGGGTCACAGTATTGGTGAGTACAGGTCTGTCACTGTATAACACTGATGTACAGTAGAGGGGGTACAGGTCTGTCACTGCATAAGACTGGGATACAGTACTGGTGGGTACAGGTCTGTCACTGTATGACACTGGGGTACAGTACAGGTGGGTACAGGTCTGTCACTGTATAACACAGAGGTACAGTACTGGTGGGTACAGGTCTGTCACTGTATAACACTGGGGGTACAGGTCTGGTGGGTACAGGTCTGTCACTGTATAACACTGGGGTACAGTACTGCTGGGAGCAGGTCTGTCACTGTATAACACTGGGGTATTGTACTGGGGGTACAGGTCTGTCATTGTATAAAACATGGTACAGTACTGGTACAGGTCTGTGACTGTATAACACTGGGGTACAATATGGTTGGGTACAGGTCTGTCATTGTATAACACTGGGGTACAGTACAGGTGGGTACCGGTCTATCATTGAATAACACTGGGGTACAGGACTGATATAGATCTGTCACTGTATAACACTGGGGTACAGTACTGGTGCGTACAGGTCTGTCACTGTATAACACTGGGGTGCAGTACTGATGAGTACAGATCTGTCAATGTATAACACTGGGTTACAGTACAGGGGGTACAGATCTGTCACTGTATAACACTGGGGTACAGTACTGATGGGAGCAGGTCTGTCACTGTAAAGCACTGGGGTACAGTACTGGGGCTACAAGTCTGTCACTGTATAACACTGGGGTACAGTATTGGTACAGGTCTGTCACTGTATAACACTGGGGTACAGTACTGGTGGGAACCGGTCTGTCACTGTACAACACTGGGGTACAGTACTGGTGGGTACAGGTATGTCACTGTATAACAAGGGGGGTACAGTACTGGTGGGTACAGGTCTGTCACTGTATAACACTGGGGTACAGGACTGGTACAGGTCTGTCACAGTATAACACTGGCGTACAGCACTAGTGGGTACAGGTCTGTCACTGTATAATACTGTGGTACAGTACTGGTGGGTACAGGTCTGTCATGGTATAATATGGGTATAGTACTGGTACAGATCTGTCACTGTATAACAGTGGGTCACAGTATTGGTGAGTACAGGTCTGTCACTGTATAACACTGATGTACAGTAGAGGGGGTACAGGTCTGTCACTGCATAAGACTGGGATACAGTACTGGTGGGTACAGGTCTGTCACTGTATGACACTGGGGTACAGTACAGGTGGGTACAGGTCTGTCACTGTATAACACAGAGGTACAGTACTGGTGGGTACAGGTCTGTCACTGTATAACACTGGGGGTACAGGTCTGGTGGGTACAGGTCTGTCACTGTATAACACTGGGGTACAGTACTGCTGGGAGCAGGTCTGTCACTGTATAACACTGGGGTATTGTACTGGGGGTACAGGTCTGTCATTGTATAAAACATGGTACAGTACTGGTACAGGTCTGTGACTGTATAACACTGGGGTACAATATGGTTGGGTACAGGTCTGTCATTGTATAACACTGGGGTACAGTACAGGTGGGTACCGGTCTATCATTGAATAACACTGGGGTACAGGACTGATATAGATCTGTCACTGTATAACACTGGGGTACAGTACTGGTGCGTACAGGTCTGTCACTGTATAACACTGGGGTGCAGTACTGATGAGTACAGATCTGTCAATGTATAACACTGGGTTACAGTACAGGGGGTACAGATCTGTCACTGTATAACACTGGGGTACAGTACTGATGGGAGCAGGTCTGTCACTGTAAAGCACTGGGGTACAGTACTGGGGCTACAAGTCTGTCACTGTATAACACTGGGGTACAGTATTGGTACAGGTCTGTCACTGTATAACACTGGGGTACAGTACTGGTGGGAACAGGTCTGTCACTGTACAACACTGGGGTACAGTACTGGTGGGTACAGGTCTGTCACTGTATAACACTGGGGTACAGTACTGGGGGCACAGGTCTGTCACTGTATAACCATGTGGTACAGGACTGGTACAGGTCTGTCACTGTATGACACTGGGGCACAGTACTGGTGTGTACAGGTCTGTCACTGTATAACACTGGGGTACAGTACTGGTGGGTACAGGTCTATCACGGTATAACACTGGGGTACAGTACTGGTGGGTACAGGTCTGTCACTGTATAACACTGGGGTACAGTACTGCTGGGAGCAGGTCTATCACTGTATAACACTGGGGTATAATACTGGGGGTACAGGTCTGTCATTGTATAAAACATAGTACAGTACTAGTACAGGTCTGTGACTGTATAACACTGGGGTACAGGAGTGGTACAGGTCTGTCACTGTATAACACTGGGGTACAGGACTGGTACAGGTCTGTCACTGTATAACACTGGGGTACAGTACTGGTGGGTACAGGTCTGTCACTGTATCACACTGGGGTACAGTACTGGTGGCTACAGGTCTGTCGCTGTATAACACTGGGGTACAAGACTGGTACAGGTCTGTCACTGTATGACACTGGGGTACAGGACTGGTACAGGTCTGTCACTGTATGACACGGGGGTACAGTACTGGTGGATACAGGTTTGTCACTGTACAATACTGGGGTACAGTACTGGTGGGTACAGGTCTGTCACTGTATAACACAGGGTTCCGGACTTGTACAGGTCTGTCACTGTATAACACTGGGGTACAGTACTGGTGGGAGCAGGTCTGTCACTGTATAACACTGGGGTGTCGTACTGGTGGGTACAGTTCTGTGAGGCTGTAATACTGGGGTACAGTACTGGTGGATACAGGTATGTCACTGTATAACACTGGGGTACAGTACTAGTGGGTACAGGTCTGTCACTGTATAACACTGGGGTACAGTACTGGTGGAGCAGGTCTGTCACTGTATAACACTGGGGTACAGTACTGGTGGGTACAGGTCTGTCACTGTATAACACTGGGGTACAGTACTGGTGGGTACAGGTCTGTCACTGTATAACACTGGGGTACAGTACTGGTGGGTACAGGTCTGTCACTGTATAACACTGGTGTACAGTACTGGTAAAGGTCTGTCAATGTATAACACTGGGGTACAGTACTGGTGGGTACAGGTCTGTCACTGTATAACACTGGGGCACAGTACTGGTGGGTACAGATCTGTCAGGCTGCAACATTGGGGCACAGTACTGGTGGGTACATGTCTGTCACTGTATAACACTGGGGTACAGTACTAGTGGGTACAGGTCTGTCACTGTATAATACTGTGGTACAGTACTGGTGGGTACAGGTCTGTCACTGCATAACACTGGGGTACAGTACTAGTGGGTACAGGTCTGTCACTGTATAATACTGTGGTACAATACTGGTGGGTACAGGTCTGTCCATGTATAACAGTAAGGCACAGTATTGGTAAGTACAGGTCTGTCACTGTATAACACTGGCGTACAGTAGAGGGGGTACAGGTCTGTCACTGCATAACTCTGGTATACAGTACTGGTGGGTTCAGGTCTGCCACTGTATAACACTGGGGTTACAGTACTGGTGGGTACAGGTCTGTCACTGTATGACACTGGGGTACAGTACAGGTGGGTACAGGTCTGTCACTGTATAACACAGAGGTACAGGACTGGTGGGTACAGGTCTGTCACTGCATAACACTGGGGTACAGCAATGGTGGGTACAGGTCTGTCACTGTGTAATACGCGGGTGCAGTACTGGTGGGCACAGATCTGTCATTGTACAACAGTGCGGTTCAGTACTGGTGGGTACAGGTCTGTCACTGTATAACACTGATGTACAGTACAGGGGGTACAGGTCTGTCACTGTATAACACTGGGATACAGTACTGGTGGGTTCAGGTGTGCCACTGTATAACACTGGGGTACAGTAGTGGTGGGTACAGGTCAGTCACTGTATATCACTGGGGGTACAGGTCTGGTGGGTACAGGTCTGTCACTGTATAACACTGGGGTACAGTACTGGTGGGTTCAGGTCTGCCACTGTATAACACTGGGGTTACAGGTCTGGTGGGTACAGGTCTGTCACTGTATAACACTGGGGTACAGTACTGGTGGGTACAGGTCTGTCACTGTATGACACTGGGGTACAGTACAGGTGGGTACAGGTCTGTCACTGTATAACACAGAGGTACAGTACTGGTGGGTACAGGTCTGTCATTTTATAACACTGGGGGTACAGGTCTGGTGGGTACAGGTCTGTCACTGTATAACACTGGGGTACAGTACTGCTGGGAGCAGGTCTGTCAGTGTATAACACTGGGGTATTGTACTGGGGGTACAGGTCTGTCATTGTATAAAATATGGTACAGTACTGGTACAGGTCTGTGACTGTATAACACTGGGGTACAATACGGTTGGGTACAGGTCTGTCATTGTATAACACTGGGGTACAGCACAGGTGGGTACAGGTCTATCATTGAATAACACTGGGGTACAGGACTGATATCGATCTGTCACTGTATAACACTGGGGTACAGTACTGGTGCTTACAGGGCTGTCACTGTATAACACTGGGGTGCAGTACTGATGAGTACAGATCTGTCAATGTATAACACTGGGTTACAGTACAGGGGGTACAGATCTGTCACTGTATAACACTGGGGTACAGTACTGATGGGAGCGGGTCTGTCACTGTAAAGCACTGGGGTACAGTACTGGGGCTACAAGTCTGTCACTGTATAACACTGGGGTACAGTATTGGTACAGGTCTGTCACTGTATAACACTGGGGTACAGTACTGGTGGGAACAGGTCTGTCACTGTACAACACTGGGGTACAGTACTGGTGGGTACAGGTCAGTCACTATACAACACAGAGGTACAGTACTGGTTGGAACAGGTCTGTCACTGTATAACACTGGGGTACAGTACTGGTGGGTACAGGTATGTCACTGTATAACAAGGGGGGTACAGTACTGGTGGGTACAGGTCTGTCACTGTATAACACTGGGGTACAGGACTGGTACAGGTCTGTCACAGTATAACACTGGCGTACAGCACTAGTGGGTACAGGTCTGTCACTGTATAATACTGTGGTACAGTACTGGTGGGTACAGGTCTGTCATGGTATAATATGGGTATAGTACTGGTACAGATCTGTCACTGTATAACAGTGGGTCACAGTATTGGTGAGTACAGGTCTGTCACTGTATAACACTGATGTACAGTAGAGGGGGTACAGGTCTGTCACTGCATAAGACTGGGATACAGTACTGGTGGGTACAGGTCTGTCACTGTATGACACTGGGGTACAGTAGAGGTGGGTACAGGTCTGTCACTGTATAACACAGAGGTACAGCACTGGTGGGTACAGGTCTGTCACTGTATAACACTGGGGTACAGTACTGGTGGGAACAGGTCTGTCACTGTACAACACTGGGGTACAGTACTGGTGGGTACAGGTCAGTCACTATACAACACAGAGGTACAGTACTGGTTGGAACAGGTCTGTCACTGTATAACACTGGGGTACAGTACTGGTGGGTACAGGTATGTCACTGTATAACAAGGGGGGTACAGTACTGGTGGGTACAGGTCTGTCACTGTATAACACTGGGGTACAGGACTGGTACAGGTCTGTCACAGTATAACACTGGCGTACAGCACTAGTGGGTACAGGTCTGTCACTGTATAATACTGTGGTACAGTACTGGTGGGTACAGGTCTGTCATGGTATAATATGGGTATAGTACTGGTACAGATCTGTCACTGTATAACAGTGGGTCACAGTATTGGTGAGTACAGGTCTGTCACTGTATAACACTGATGTACAGTAGAGGGGGTACAGGTCTGTCACTGCATAAGACTGGGATACAGTACTGGTGGGTACAGGTCTGTCACTGTATGACACTGGGGTACAGTAGAGGTGGGTACAGGTCTGTCACTGTATAACACAGAGGTACAGTACTGGTGGGTACAGGTCTGTCACTGTATAACACTGGGGGTACAGGTCTGGTGGGTACAGGTCTGTCACTGTATAACACTGGGGTACAGTACTGCTGGGAGCAGGTCTGTCACTGTATAACACTGGGGTATTGTACTGGGGGTACAGGTCTGTCATTGTATAAAACATGGTACAGTACTGGTACAGGTCTGTGACTGTATAACACTGGGGTACAATATGGTTGGGTACAGGTCTGTCATTGTATAACACTGGGGTACAGTACAGGTGGGTACCGGTCTATCATTGAATAACACTGGGGTACAGGACTGATATAGATCTGTCACTGTATAACACTGGGGTACAGTACTGGTGCGTACAGGTCTGTCACTGTATAACACTGGGGTGCAGTACTGATGAGTACAGATCTGTCAATGTATAACACTGGGTTACAGTACAGGGGGTACAGATCTGTCACTGTATAACACTGGGGTACAGTACTGATGGGAGCAGGTCTGTCACTGTAAAGCACTGGGGTACAGTACTGGGGCTACAAGTCTGTCACTGTATAACACTGGGGTACAGTATTGGTACAGGTCTGTCACTGTATAACACTGGGGTACAGTACTGGTGGGAACCGGTCTGTCACTGTACAACACTGGGGTACAGTACTGGTGGGTACAGGTCAGTCACTATACAACACAGAGGTACAGTACTGGTTGGAACAGGTCTGTCACTGTATAACACTGGGGTACAGTACTGGTGGGTACAGGTATGTCACTGTATAACAAGGGGGGTACAGTACTGGTGGGTACAGGTCTGTCACTGTATAACACTGGGGTACAGGACTGGTACAGGTCTGTCACAGTATAACACTGGCGTACAGCACTAGTGGGTACAGGTCTGTCACTGTATAATACTGTGGTACAGTACTGGTGGGTACAGGTCTGTCATGGTATAATATGGGTATAGTACTGGTACAGATCTGTCACTGTATAACAGTGGGTCACAGTATTGGTGAGTACAGGTCTGTCACTGTATAACACTGATGTACAGTAGAGGGGGTACAGGTCTGTCACTGCATAAGACTGGGATACAGTACTGGTGGGTACAGGTCTGTCACTGTATGACACTGGGGTACAGTACAGGTGGGTACAGGTCTGTCACTGTATAACACAGAGGTACAGTACTGGTGGGTACAGGTCTGTCACTGTATAACACTGGGGGTACAGGTCTGGTGGGTACAGGTCTGTCACTGTATAACACTGGGGTACAGTACTGCTGGGAGCAGGTCTGTCACTGTATAACACTGGGGTATTGTACTGGGGGTACAGGTCTGTCATTGTATAAAACATGGTACAGTACTGGTACAGGTCTGTGACTGTATAACACTGGGGTACAATATGGTTGGGTACAGGTCTGTCATTGTATAACACTGGGGTACAGTACAGGTGGGTACCGGTCTATCATTGAATAACACTGGGGTACAGGACTGATATAGATCTGTCACTGTATAACACTGGGGTACAGTACTGGTGCGTACAGGTCTGTCACTGTATAACACTGGGGTGCAGTACTGATGAGTACAGATCTGTCAATGTATAACACTGGGTTACAGTACAGGGGGTACAGATCTGTCACTGTATAACACTGGGGTACAGTACTGATGGGAGCAGGTCTGTCACTGTAAAGCACTGGGGTACAGTACTGGGGCTACACGTCTGTCACTGTATAACACTGGGGTACAGTATTGGTACAGGTCTGTCACTGTATAACACTGGGGTACAGTACTGGTGGGAACAGGTCTGTCACTGTACAACACTGGGGTACAGTACTGGTGGGTACAGGTCTGTCACTGTATAACACTGGGGTACAGTACTGGGGGCACAGGTCTGTCACTGTATAACCATGTGGTACAGGACTGGTACAGGTCTGTCACTGTATGACACTGGGGCACAGTACTGGTGTGTACAGGTCTGTCACTGTATAACACTGGGGTACAGTACTGGTGGGTACAGGTCTATCACGGTATAACACTGGGGTACAGTACTGGTGGGTACAGGTCTGTCACTGTATAACACTGGGGTACAGTACTGCTGGGAGCAGGTCTATCACTGTATAACACTGGGGTATAATACTGGGGGTACAGGTCTGTCATTGTATAAAACATAGTACAGTACTAGTACAGGTCTGTGACTGTATAACACTGGGGTACAGGAGTGGTACAGGTCTGTCACTGTATAACACTGGGGTACAGGACTGGTACAGGTCTGTCACTGTATAACACTGGGGTACAGTACTGGTGGGTACAGGTCTGTCACTGTATCACACTGGGGTACAGTACTGGTGGCTACAGGTCTGTCGCTGTATAACACTGGGGTACAAGACTGGTACAGGTCTGTCACTGTATGACACTGGGGTACAGGACTGGTACAGGTCTGTCACTGTATGACACGGGGGTACAGTACTGGTGGATACAGGTTTGTCACTGTACAATACTGGGGTACAGTACTGGTGGGTACAGGTCTGTCACTGTATAACACAGGGTTCCGGACTTGTACAGGTCTGTCACTGTATAACACTGGGGTACAGTACTGGTGGGAGCAGGTCTGTCACTGTATAACACTGGGGTGTCGTACTGGTGGGTACAGTTCTGTGAGGCTGTAATACTGGGGTACAGTACTGGTGGATACAGGTATGTCACTGTATAACACTGGGGTACATTACTAGTGGGTACAGGTCTGTCACTGTATAACACTGGGGTACAGTACTGGTGGAGCAGGTCTGTCACTGTATAACACTGGGGTACAGTACTGGTGGGTACAGGTCTGTCACTGTATAACACTGGGTACAGTACTGGTGGGTACAGGTCTGTCACTGTATAACACTGGGGTACAGTACTGGTGGGTACAGGTCTGTCACTGTATAACACTGGGGTGCAGTACTGGTGAGTACGTCTGTCACTGTATTACACTGGGGCACAGTACTGGTGGGAGCAGGTCTGTCACTGTATAACACTGGGGTGCGGTACTGGTGAGTACAGGTCTGTCACTGTATAACACTGGTGTACAGTACTGGTAAAGGTCTGTCAATGTATAACACTGGGGTACAGTACTGGTGGGTACAGGTCTGTCACTGTATAACACTGGGGCACAGTACTGGTGGGTACAGATCTGTCAGGCTGCAACATTGGGGCACAGTACTGGTGGGTACATGTCTGTCACTGTATAACACTGGGGTACAGTACTAGTGGGTACAGGTCTGTCACTGTATAATACTGTGGTACAGTACTGGTGGGTTCAGGTCTGTCACTGCATAACACTGGGGTACAGTACTAGTGGGTACAGGTCTGTCACTGTATAATACTGTGGTACAATACTGGTGGGTACAGGTCTGTCCATGTATAACAGTAAGGCACAGTATTGGTAAGTACAGGTCTGTCACTGTATAACACTGGCGTACAGTAGAGGGGGTACAGGTCTGTCACTGCATAACTCTGGTATACAGTACTGGTGGGTTCAGGTCTGCCACTGTATAACACTGGGGTTACAGTACTGGTGGGTACAGGTCTGTCACTGTATGACACTGGGGTACAGTACAGGTGGGTACAGGTCTGTCACTGTATAACACAGAGGTACAGGACTGGTGGGTACAGGTCTGTCACTGCATAACACTGGGGTACAGCAATGGTGGGTACAGGTCTGTCACTGTGTAATACGCGGGTGCAGTACTGGTGGGCACAGATCTGTCATTGTACAACAGTGCGGTTCAGTACTGGTGGGTACAGGTCTGTCACTGTATAACACTGATGTACAGTACAGGGGGTACAGGTCTGTCACTGTATAACACTGGGATACAGTACTGGTGGGTTCAGGTGTGCCACTGTATAACACTGGGGTACAGTAGTGGTGGGTACAGGTCAGTCACTGTATATCACTGGGGGTACAGGTCTGGTGGGTACAGGTCTGTCACTGTATAACACTGGGGTACAGTACTGGTGGGAGCAGGTCTGTCACTGTATAACACAGAGGTACAGTACTGGTGGGTACAGGTCTGTCACTGCAT
Organism: Pristiophorus japonicus; assembly: GCF_044704955.1. Classification (NCBI taxonomy): domain Eukaryota; kingdom Metazoa; phylum Chordata; class Chondrichthyes; family Pristiophoridae; genus Pristiophorus; species Pristiophorus japonicus. Next base: position 70,015,589 of record NC_091995.1, on the reverse strand, counting down.
AACACTGCAATACAGTACTGGTGGGTGCAGGTCTGTCACTGTATAACACTGGGGTTTAGTACTGGGGGTACAGGTCTGTCACTGTATCACACTGGTGCACAGTACAGGTGGGTAAAGGTCTGTCACTGTATAACACGAGTACACCACTGGTGGGTACAGGTCTGTCACTGAATAACAATGGGGTACAGGACTGGTATAGATCTGTCACTGTATAACAGGGGTATAGTACTGGTGTGTACAGGTCTGTCACTGTATAACACTGGGGTACAGTACTGGGGGCACAGGTCTGTCACTGTATAACCATGTGGTACAGGACTGGTACAGGTCTGTCACTGTATGACACTGGGGCACAGTACTGGTGTGTACAGGTCTGTCACTGTATAACACTGGGGTACAGTACTGGTGGGTACAGGTCTATCACGGTATAACACTGGGGTACAGTACTGGTGGGTACAGGTCTGTCACTGAATAACACTGGGGTACAGTACTAGTGGGTATAGGTCTGTCATTGTATAACATTGGGGCACAGTACTGGTGGGTACAGTTCTGTGAGGCTGTAACACTGGGGTACAGTACTGGTGGGTTCAGGTCTGTCACTGTATAACACTGGGGTACAGTACGAGTGGGTACAGGTCTGTCACTGTATAACACTGGGGTAGAGTACTGGTGGGTAAAGGTCTGTCACTGTACAACACTGGGGTACAGTACTGGTGGGTACAGGTCTGTCACTGTATAACACTGGGGTACAGTACTGGTGGGAGCAGGTCTGTCACTGTATAACACTGGGGTACAGTACTGGTGGGTACAGGCATGTCACTGTATAACACTGGGGTACAGTACTGGTAAATGTCTGTCACTGTATAACACTGGGGTACAGTACTGGTGGGTACAGGTCTGTCATTGTATATCACTGGGGTACAGAACTGGTGGGTACAGTTCTGTGAGGCTGCAACGCTGGGGTACCGTACTGGTGGGTACAGGTCTGTCACTGTATAACACTGGGGTAGAGTACTGGTGGGTAAAGGTCTGTCACTGTACAACACTGGGGTACAGTACTGGTGGGTACAGGTCTGTCACTGTATAACACTGGGGTACAGTACTGTTGGAGCAGGTCTGTCACTGTATAACACTGGGGTACAGTACTGGTGGGTACAGGCATGTCACTGTATAACACTGGGGTACAGTACTGGTAAATGTCTGTCACTGTATAACACTGGGGTACAGTACTGGTGGGTACAGGTCTGTCATTGTATATCACTGGGGTACAGAACTGGTGGGTACAGTTCTGTGAGGCTGCAACGCTGGGGTACCGTACTGGTGGGTACAGGTCTGTCACTGAATAACACTGGGGTACAGTACTAGTGGGTATAGGTCTGTCACTGTATAATACTGGGGTACAGTACTGGTGGGTAAAGGTCCGTCACTGTATAACACTGGGGTACAGTTCAGGTGGGTACAGGGCTGTCACTGTATAACACTGGGGTACAGTACTGGTGGGTACAGATATGTCACTGCATAACACTGGGGTGCAGTACTGGTGGGGGCAGGACTGTCAAAGTTTAACACTGGGGTACAGTACTGGGGGTACAGGTCTGTCACAGTATAACACTGGGGTACAGTACTGGTGGGTACAGGTCTGTCATTGCATAACACTGGGGTACAGTACTGGTGGGTACAGTTCTGTGAGGCTGTAACACTGGGGTACAATACTAGTTGGTACAGGTCTGTCACTTTATAACACTGGGGTACAGTACTGGTGGGTACAGGTCTGTCACTGTTATACGGGGTTACAGTACTGGTGGGTACAGGTCTGTCACTGTATAACACTGGGGTACAGTACTGGTGGGTACAGGTCTGCCACTGTATAACACTGGGGTACAATACTGGTGGGTACAGGTCTGTCACTGTATAACACTGGGGTACAGTACTGGTGGGTACAATTCTGTGAGGCTGTAAAACTGGGGTACAGTACAGGTGGTACAGATCTGTCACTGTATAACACTGGGGTACAGTACTGGTGGGAGCAGGTCTGTCAATGTATAACACTGGGGTACAGTACTGGTGGTACAGGTCTGTCACTGCATAACACTGGGGTACAGCACTGGTGGGTACAGGTCTGTCACTGTGTAATACGCGGGTACAGCACTGGTGGGTACAGGTCTGTCATTGTGTCACAGTGCGGTTCAGTATTGGAGAGTACAGGTCTGTCACTGTACAACACTGATGTACAGTACCGGGGGTACAGGTCTGTCACTGTATAACACTGTGATACAATACTGGTGGGTTCAGGTCTGCCACTGTATAACACTGAGGTACAGTAGTGGTGGGTACAGGTCAGTCACTGTATATCACTGGGATACAGGACTGGTGGGTTCAGGTCTGTCACTGTATAACACTGGGGGTACAGGTCTGGTGGGTACAGGTCTGTCACTGTATAACACTGGGGTACAGTACTGATGGATACAGGTCTGTCACTGTATGACACTGGGGTACAGTACAGGTGGGTACAGGTCTGTCGCTGTATAACACTGGGGTACAGTACTGGTGGGAGCAGGACTGTCACAGTTTAACATTGGGGTACAGTACTGGGGGTACAGGTCTGTCACTGTACAACACTGGGGCACAGTACTGGTGGGTACAGGTCTGTCATTGTATAACACTGGGGTAGAGGTCTGTTGGGTACATGTCTGTCACTGTATACCACTGGGGTACAGTACTGGTGGGTACAGGTCTGTCACTGTAGAACACAGAGATACAGTACTGGTGGGTACATGTCTGTCACTGTATAACACTGGGGGTACAGGTCTGGTGGGTACAGGTCTGTCACTGTATAACACTGGGGTACAGTACTGGTGGGTATAGGTCTTTCACTGTATAACACTGGGGTACAGTACTGATGGGAGCAGGTCTGTCACTGTATAACACTGGGGTACAGTACTGGGTGTACAGCTCTGTCACTGTATAACACTCGGGTACAGTACTGGTGGGTACAGTTCTGTGAGGCTGTAACACTGGGGTACAGTACTGGTGGGTACAGGTCAGTCACTTTATAATACTGGGGTACAGTACTAGTGGGTACAGGTCTGTCACTGTACAACACTGGGGTACAGTACTGGTGGGAGCAGGTCTGTCACTGTATAAAACTGGGGTACAGTACTGGTGTGTACCGGTCTGTCACTGTATAGCACTGGGGTACAGTACTGGTGGGAGCAGGTCTTTCACTGTTACACGGGGATACGGTACTGGTGGGTACAGGTCTGTCACTGAATAACACTGGGGTACAGTACTAGTGGGTATAGGTCTGTCACTGTATAATACTGGGGTACAGTACTGGTGGGTAAAGGTCTGTCACTGTATAACACTGGGGTACAGTTCAGGTGGGTACAGGGCTGTCACTATATAACACTGGGGTACAGTACTGGTGGGTACAGGTATGTCACTGTATAACACTGGGGTACAGTACTGGTGGGGGCAGGACTGTCAAAGTTTAACACTGGGGTACAGTATTGGGGGTACAGGTCTGTCACAGTATAACACTGGGGTACAGTACTGGTGGGTACAGGTCTGTCTTTGCATAACACTGGGGTACAGTACTGGTGGGTACAGTTCTGTGAGGCTGTAACACTGGGGTACAATACTAGTTGGTACAGGTCTGTCACTTTATAACACTGGGGTACAGTACTGGTGGGTACAGGTCTGTCACTGTTATATGGGGTTACAGTACAGGTCTGTCACTGTATAACACTGGGGTACAGTACTGGTGGGTATAGGTCTTTCACTGTATAACACTGGGGTACAGTACTGATGGGAGCAGGTCTGTCACTGTATAACACTGGGGTACAGTACTGGGTGTACAGCTCTGTCACTGTATAACACTCGGGTACAGTACTGGTGGGTACAGTTCTGTGAGGCTGTAACACTGGGGTACAGTACTGGTGGGTACAGGTCTGTCACTTTATAATACTGGGGTACAGTACTAGTGGGTACAGGTCTGTCACTGTACAACACTGGGGTACAGTACTGGTGGGAGCAGGTCTGTCACTGTATAAAACTGGGGTACAGTACTGGTGTGTACAGGTCTGTCACTGTATAGCACTGGGGTACAGTACTGGTGGGAGCAGGTCTTTCACTGTTATACGGGGATACGGTACTGGTGGGTACAGGTCTGTCATTGTAGAACAGTGGGGTACAGTATTGGTGAGTACAGGTCTGTCACTGTACAACACTGGGATACAGTACTGGTGGGTTCAGATCTGTCACTGTAAAACACTGTGGGTACAGGTCTGGTGGGTACAGGTCTGTCACTGTATAACACTGGGGTACAGTACTGGTGGGTACAGGTCTGTCACTGTATAACACAGAGGTACAGTACTGGTGGGTACAGGTCTGTCACTGTATAACACTGGGGGTACAGGTCTGGTGGGTACAGGTCTGTCACTGTATAACCCTGGGGTACAGTACTGGTGGGAGCAGGTCTTTCACTGTATAACACTGGGGTACAGTACTGGGGGTACAGCTCTGTCACTGTATAACACTGAGGTATATACTGGTGGGTACAGTTCTGTGAGGCTGTAACACTGGGGTACAGTACTGGTGGGTACAGGTCTGTCACTTTATAACACTGGGGTACAGTACTAGTGGGTACAGGTCTGTCACTGTACAACACTGGGGTACAGTACTGGTGGGAGCAGGTCTGTCACTGTACAACACTGGGGTACAGTACTGGTGGGTACAGGACTGTATCTGTATAGCACTGGGGTACAGTACTGGTGGGTACAGGTCTGTCATTGTAAAACACTGGGGTACAGTACTGGTGGGTACAGGTCTGTCACTATAAAACACTGGGGTACAGCACTGGTGGGTACAGGTCTGTCACTGTGTAATACGCGGGTGCAGTACTGATGGGCACAGATCTGTCATTGTACAACAGTGCGGTTCAGTACTGGTGGGTACAGGTCTGTCACTGTATAACACTGATGTACAGTACAGGGGGTACAGGTCTGTCACTATATAACACTGGGATACAGTACTGGTGGGTTCAGGTCTGCAACTGTATAACACTGGGGTACAGTAGTGGTGGGTACAGGTCAGTCACTGTATATCACTGGGGGTACAGGTCTGGTGGGTACAGGTCTGTCACTGTATAACACTGGGGTACAGTACTGATGGATACAGGTCTGTCACTGTATGACACTGGGGTACAGTACAGGTGGGTACAGGTCTGTCACAGTATAACACAGAGGTACAGTACTGGTGGGTACAGGTCTGTCACTGTATAACACTGGGGGTACAAGTCTGGTGGGTACAGGTCTGTCACTGTATAACACTGGGGTACAGTACTGGTGGGAGCAGGTCTGTCACTGTATAACACTGGGGTACAGTACTGGTGGGTACAGGTCTGTCACTGTATAGCACTGGGTTACAGTGCTGGTGGGTACAGGTCTGTCACTATATAACACGAGGGTGCACGACTGGTGGGTAGAGGTCTGTCACTGCATTACACTGGTGTACAGCACTGGTGGGTACAGGTCTGTCACTGTGTAATACGCGGGTGCATTACTGGTGGGCACAGATCTGTCATTGTACAACAGTGCGGTTCAGTACTGGTGGGTACAGGTCTGTCACTGTATAACACTGATATACAGTAGAGGGGGTACAGGTCTGTCACTGTATAACACTGGTATACAGTACTGGTGAGTTCAGGTCTGCCACTCTATAACACTGGGGTACATTAGTGGTGGGTACAGGTTAGTCACTGTATATCACTGGGGGTACAGGTCTGGTGGGTACAGGTCTGTCACTGTATAACACTGGGGTACAGTACTGATGGATACAGGTCTATCACTGTATGACACTGGGGTACAGTACTGGTGGGTACAGTTCTGTGAGGCTGTAACACTGGGGTACAGTACTGGTGGATACAGGTCTGTCACTGTATAACACTGGGGTACAGTACGAGTGGGTACAGGTCTGTCACTGTATAACACTGGGGTAGAGTACTGGTGGGTACAGGTCTGTCACTGTACAACACTGGGGTAAAGTACTGGTGGGTACAGGTCTGTCACTGTATAACACTGGGGTACAGTACTGGTGGGAGCAGGTCTGTCACTGTATAACACTGGGGTACAGTACTGGTGGGTACAGGTCTGTCACTGTATAACACTGGGGTACAGTACTGGTAAATGCCTGTCACTGTATAACACTGGGGTACAGTACTGGTGGGTACAGATCTGTCATTGTATATCACTGGGGTACAGAACTGGTGGGTACAGTTCTGTGAGGCTGCAACGCTGGGGTACCGTACTGGTGGGTACAGGTCTGTCACTGAATAACACTGGGGTACAGTACTCGTGGGTATAGGTCTGTCACTGTATAATACTGGGGTACAGTACTGGTGGGTAAAGGTCTGTCACTGTATAACACTGGGGTACAGTTCAGGTGGGTACAGGGCTGTCACTGTATAACACTGGGGTACAGTACTGGTGGGTACAGGTATGTCACTGTATAACACTGGGATACAGTACTGGTGGGTACAGTTCTGTGAGGCTGTAACACTGGGGTACAATACTAGTTGGTACAGGTCTGTAACTTTATAACACTGGGGTACAGTACTTGTGGGTACAGGTCTGTCACTGTTATACGGGGTTACAGTACTGGTGGGTACAGGTCTGTCATTGTATAACAGTGGGGTACAGTATTGGTGAGTACAGGTCTGTCACTGTATAACACTGAGATACAGTACATGTGGGTACAGTTCTGTCACTGTATAACACTGGGGTACAGTACTGGTGGGGACAGGTCTGTCACTGTATAACACTGGGGTACAATACTGGTGGGTACAGGTCTGTCACTGTATAACACTGGGGTACAGTACTGGTGGGTACAGTTCTGTGAGGCTGTAACACTGGGGTACAGTACTGGTTGGTACAGGTCTGTCACTGCATAACACTGGTGTACAGCACTGGTGGGTACAGGTCTGTCACTGTGTAATACGCGGGTGCAGTACTGGTGGGCACAGATCTGTCATTGTACAACAGTGCGGTTCAGTACTGATGGGTACAGGTCTGTCACTGTATAACACTGATGTACAGTACAGGGGGTACAGGTCTGTCACTGTATAACACTGGGATACAGTACTGGTGGGTACAGGTCTGCCACTGTATAACACTGGGGTACAGTAGTGGTGGGTACAGGTCAGTCACTGTATATCACTGGGGGTACAGGTCTGGTGGGTACAGGTCTGTCACTGTATAACACTGGGGTACAGTACTGGTGGGAGCACGTCTGTCACTGTATAACACAGAGGTACAGTACTGGTGGGTACAGGTCTGTCACTGTATAACACTGGGAGTACAAGTCTGGTGGGTACAGGTCTGTCACTGTATAACACTGGGGTACAGTACTGGGGGTACAGGTCTGTCACTGTATCACAATGGTGCACAGTACAGGTGGGTAAAGGTCTGTCACTGTATAACACGAGTACACCACTGGTGGGTACAGGTCTGTCACTGTATAACACTGTGGTACAGGACTGGTACAGGTCTGTCACTGTATGACACTGGGGCACAGTACTGGTGTGTACAGGTCTGTCACTGTATAACACTGGGGTACAGTACTGGTGGCTACATGTCTATCACGGTATAACACTGGGGTACAGTACTGGTGGGTACAGGTCTGTCACTGAATAACACTGGGGTACAGTACTCGTGGGTATAGGTCTGTCATTGTATAACACTGGGGTACAGTTCTGTGAGGCTGTAACACTGGGGTACAGTACTGGTGGATACAGGTCTGTCACTGTATAACACTGGGGTACAGTACAGTTCTGTGAGGCTGTAACACTGGGGTACAGTACTGGTGGATACAGGTCTGTCACTGTATAACACTGGGGTACAGTACGAGTGGGTACAGGTCTGTCACTGTATAACACTGGGGTAGAGTACTGGTGGGTACAGGTCTGTCACTGTACAACACTGGGGTACAGTACTGGTGGGTACAGGTCTGTCACTGTATAACACTGGGGTACAGTACTGGTGGGAGCAGGTCTGTCACTGTATAACACTGGGGTACAGTACTGATGAGTACAGGCATGTCACTGTATAACACTGGGGTACAGTACTGGTAAATGTCTGTCACTGTATAACACTGGGGTACAGTACTGGTGGGTACAGGTCTGTCATTGTATATCACTGGGGTACAGAACTGGTGGGTACAGTTCTGTGAGGCTGCAACGCTGGGGTACCGTACTGGTGGGTACAGGTCTGTCACTGAATAACACTGGGGTACAGTACTAGTGGGTATAGGTCTGTCACTGTATAATACTGGGGTACAGTACTGGTGGGTAAAGGTCTGTCACTGTATAACACTGGGGTACAGTTCAGGTGGGTACAGGGCTGTCACTGTATAACACTGGGGTACAGTACTGGTGGGTACAGGTATGTCACTGTATAACACTGGGGTACAGTACTGGTGGGTACAGGTCTGTCACTGAATAACACTGGGGTACAGTACTAGTGTGTATAGGTCTGTCACACTGTATAACACTGGGGTACAGTACTGGTGGGTACAGGTATGTCACTGTATAACACTGGGGTACAGTACTGGTGGGTACAGGTCTGTCACTGTATAACACTGGGGTACAGTACTGGTGGGTACAGGTCTGTCACTGTATAACACTGGGGTACAATACTGGTGGGTACAGGTCTGTCACTGTATAACACTGGGGTACAGTACTGGTGGGTACAATTCTGTGAGGCTGTAACACTGGGGTACAGTACAGGTGGTACAGATCTGTCACTGTATAACACTGGGGTACAGTACTGGTGGGAGCAGGTCTGTCACTGTATAACACTGGGGTACAGTACTGGGGGTACAGGTCTGTCACTGTATAACACTGGGGTACAATACTGGTACAGGTCTGTCACTGTATAACACTGGGGTAAAGTACGAGTGGGTACAGGTCTGTCACTGAATAATACAGTGGTACAGTACTGGTGGGTACAGGTCTGTCACTGCATAACACTGGGGCACAGCACTGGTGGGTACAGGTCTGTCACTGTGTAATACGCGGGTACAGCACTGCTGGGTACAGGTCTGTCATTGTGTCACAGTGCGGTTCAGTATTGGAGAGTACAGGTCTGTCACTGTACAACACTGATGTACAGTACAGGGGGTACAGGTCTGTCACTGTATAACACTGGGATACAATACTGGTGGGTTCAGGTCTGCCACTATATAACACAGAGGTACAGTACTGGTGGGTACAGGTCAGTCACTGTATATCACTGGGATACAGGACTGGTGGGTTCAGGTCTGTCACTGTATAACACTGGGGGTAAAGGTCTGGTGGGTACAGGTCTGTCACTGTATAACACTGGGGTACAGTACTGATGGATACAGGTCTGTCACTGTATGACACTGGGGTACAGTACAGGTGGGTACAGGTCTGTCACTGTATAACACTGGGGTACAGTACTGGTGGGAGCAGGACTGTCACAGTTTAACACTGGGGTACAGTACTGGGGGTACAGGTCGGTCACTGTACAACACTGGGATACAGTACTGGTGGGTACAGGTCTTTCACTGTATAACACTGGGGTACAGTACTGATGGGAGCAGGTCTGTCACTGTATAACACTGGTGTACAGTACTGGGTGTACAGCTCTGTCACTGTATAATACTCGGGTACAGTACTGGTGGGTACAGTTCTGTGAGGCTGTAACACTGGGGTATAGTACTGGTGGGTACAGGTCTGTCATTGTATAACAGTGGGGTACAATATTGGTGAGTACAGGTCTGTCACTGTACAACACTGGGATACAGTACTGGTGGGTTCAGATCTGTCACTGTAAAACACTGTGGGTACAGGTCTGGTGTGTACAGGTCTGTCACTGTATAACACTGGGGTACAGTACTGGTGGGTACAGGTCTGTCACTGTATAACACAGAGGTACAGTACTGGTGGGTACAGGTCTGTCACTGTATAACACTGGGAGTACAGGTCTGGTGGGTACAGGTCTGTCACTGTATAACCCTGGGGTACAGTACTGGTGGGAGCAGGTCTTTCACTGTATAACACTGGGGTACAGTACTGGGGGTACAGCTCTGTCACTGTATAACACTGAGGTATATACTGGTGGGTACAGTTCTGTGAGGCTGTAACACTGGGGTACAGTACTGGTGGGTACAGGTCTGTCACTTTATAACACTGGGGTACAGTACTAGTGGGTACAGGTCTGTCACTGTACAACACTGGGGTACAGTACTGGTGGGAGCAGGTCTGTCACTGTATAACACTGGGGTACAGTACTGGTGGGTACAGGTCTGTATCTGTATAGCACTGGGGTACAGTACTGGTGGGTACAGGTCTGTCATTGTAAAACACTGGGGTACAGTACTGGTGGGTACAGGTCTGTCACTATAAAACACTGGGGTACAGCACTGGTGGGTACAGGTCTGTCACTGTGTAATACGCGGGTGTAGTACTGGTGGGCACAGATCTGTCATTGTACAACAGTGCGGTTCAGTACTGGTGGGTACAGGTCTGTCTCTGTATAACACTGGGATACAGTACTGGTGGGTTCAGGTCTGCAACTGTATAACACTGGGGTACAGTAATGGTGGGTACAGGTCAGTCACTGTATATCACTGGGGGTACAGGTCTGGTGGGTACAGGTCTGTCACTGTATAACACTGGGGTACAGTACTGGTGGGTACAGGTCTGTCATTGTATAACACTGGGGTACAGTACTGATGGGTACAGGTCTGTCACTTTATAACACTGGGGTACAGTACTTGTGGGTACAGGTCTGTCACTGTTATACGGGGTTACAGTACTGGTGGGTACAGGTCTGTCATTGTATAACAGTGGGGTACAGTATTGGTGAGTACAGGTCTGTCACTGTATAACACTGAGATACAGTACTGGTGGGTACAGGTCTGTCACTGTATAACACTGGGGTACAATACTGGTGGGTACAGGTCTGTCACTGTATAACACTGGGGTACAGTACTGGTGGGTACAGTTCTGTGAGGCTGTAACACTGGGGTACAGTACTGGTGGGTACAGGTCTGTCACTTTATAACACTGAGGTACAGTACTAGTGGGTACAGGTCTGCCACTGTACAACACTGGGGTACAGTACTGGTGGGTACAGGTCTGTCACTATATAACACTGGGGTGCAGTACTGGCGAGTGCAGGTCTGTCAATGTATAACACTGGGGTACAGTACAGGTGGTACAGATCTGTCACTGTATAACACTGGGGTACAGTACTGGTGGGAGCAGGTCTGTCACTGTATAACACGGGGGTACAGTACTGGGGGTACAGGTCTGTCACTGTATAACACTGGGGTACAATACTGGTACAGGTCTGTCACTGCATAACACTGGGGTAAAGTACTAGTGGGTACAGGTCTGTCACTGAATAATACAGTGGTGCAGTACTGGTGGGTACAGGTCTGTCACTGCATAACACTGGGGTACAGCACTGGTGGGTACAGGTCTGTCACTGTGTAATACACGGGTACAGCACTGGTGGGTACAGGTCTGTCATTGTGTCACAGTGCGGCTCAGTATTGGAGAGTACAGGTCTGTCACTGTACAACACTGATGTACAGTACAGGGGGTACAGGTCTGTCACTGTATCGCACTGACATACAATACTGGTGGGTTCAGGTCTGCCACTGTATAACACTGAGGTACAGTAGTGGTGGGTACAGGTCAGTCACTGTATATCACTGGGATACAGGACTGGTGGGTTCAGGTCTGTCACTGTATAACACTGGGGTACAGTACTGATGGATACAGGTCTGTCACTGTATGACACTGGGGTACAGTACAGGTGGGTACAGGTCTGTCACTGTATAACACTGGGGTACAGTACTGGTGGGAGCAGGACTGTCACAGTTTAACACTGGGGTACAGTACTGGGGGTACAGGTCTGTCACTGTACAACACTGGGGTACAGTACTGGTGGGTACAGGTCTGTCATTGTATAACACTGGGGTACAGGTCTGTTGGGTACAGGTCTGTCACTGTATACCACTGGGGTACAGTACTGGTGGGTACAGGTCTGTCACTGTATAACACAGAGATACAGTACTGGTGGGTACATGTCTGTCACTGTATAACACTGGGGGTACAGGTCTGGTGGGTACAGGTCTGTCACTGTATAACACTGGGGTACAGTACTGGTGGGTACAGGTCTTTCACTGTATAACACTGGGGTACAGTACTGATGGGAGCAGGTCTGTCACTGTATAACACTGGTGTACAGTACTGGGGGTACAGCTCTGTCACTGTATAACACTCGAGTACAGTACTGGTGGGTACAGTTCTGTGAGGCTGTAACACTGGGGTACAGTACTGGTGGGTACAGGTCTGTCACTTTATAATACTGGGGTACAGTACTAGTGGGTACAGGTCTGTCACTTTACAACACTGGGGTACAGTACTGGTGGGAGCAGGACTGTCACATTTTAACACTGGGGTACAGTACTGGGGGTGCAGGTTTGTCACTGTATAACACTGGGGTGCAGTACTGGTGGGTACAGGTCTGTCATTGTATAACACGGGTACAGTACTGGTGGGTACAGTTCTGTGAGGCTGTAACACTGTGGTATAGTACTAGTTGGTACAGGTCTGTCACTGTATAACACTGGGGTACAGTACTGGTGGGTACAGGTCTCTCACTGTTATACGGGGATATGGTACTGGTGGGTACAGGTCTGTCATTGTATAACAGTGGGGTACAATATTGGTGAGTACAGGTCTGTCACTGTACAACACTGGGATACAGTACTGGTGGGTTCAGATCTGTCACTGTAAAACACTGTGGGTACAGGTCTGGTGGGTACAGGTCTTTCACTGTATAACACTGGGGTACAGTACTGGTGGGTACAGGTCTGTCACTGTATAACACAGAGGTACAGTACTGGTGGGTACAGGTCTGTCACTGTATAACACTGGGGGTACAGGTCTGGTGGGTACAGGTCTGTCACTGTATAACACTGGGATACAGTACTGGTGGGAGCAGGTCTTTCACTGTATAACACTGGGGTACAGTACTGGGGGTACAGCTCTGTCACTGTATAACACTGAGGTATAGCACTGGTGGGTACAGTTCTGTGAGGCTGTAACACTGGGGTACAGTACTGGTGGGTACAGGTCTGTCACTTTATAACACTGGGGTACAGTACTAGTGGGTACACGTCTGTCACTGTACAACACAGGGGTACAGTCCTGGTGGGAGCAGGTCTGTCACTGTATAACACTGGGGTACAGTACTGGTGGGTACAGGTCTGTCACTGTATAGCACTGGGGTACAGTACTGGTGGGTACAGGTCTGTCACTATATAACATGAGGGTGCACGACTGGTGGGTACAGGTCTGTCACTGCATAACACTGGGGTACAGCACTGGTGGGTACAGGTCTGTCACTGTGTAATATGCGGGTGCAGTACTGGTGGGCACAGATCTGTCATTGTACAACAGTGCGGTTCAGTACTGGTGGGTACAGGTCTGTCACTGTATAACACTGATATACAGTACAGGGGGTACAGGTCTGTCACTGTATAACACTGGGATACAGTACTGGTGAGTTCAGGTCTGCCACTCACTAACACTGGGGTACAGTAGTGGTGGGTACAGGTCAGTCACTGTATATCACTGGGGGTACAGGTCTGGTGGGTACAGGTCTGTCACTGTATAACACTGGGGTACAGTACTGATGGATACAGGTCTGTCACTGTATGACACTGGGGTACAGTACAGGTGGGTACAGGTCTGTCACTGTATAACACAGAGGTACAGTACTGGGGGGTACAGGTCTGTCACTGTATAACACTGGGGGTACAAGTCTGGTGGGTACAGGTCTGTCACTGTATAACACTGGGGTACAGTACTGGTGGGAGCAGGTCTGTCACTGTATAACACTGGGGTACAGTACTGGGGGTACAGGTCTGTCATTGTATATCACTGGTGCACAGTACAGGTGGGGAAAGGTCTGTCACTGTATAACAAGAGTACACCACTGGTGGGTACAGGTCTGTCACTGAATAACAATGGGGTACAGGACTGGTATAGATCTGTCACTGTATAACAGGCGTATAGTACTGGTGTGTACAGGTCTGTCACTGTATAACACTGGGGTACAGTACTGGGGGCACAGGTCTGTTACTGTATAACACTGTGGTACAGGACTGGTACAGGTCTGTCACTGTATGACACTGGGGCACAGTACTGGTGTGTACAGGTCTGTCACTGTATAACACTGGGGTACAGTACTGGTGGGTACAGGTCTGTCATGGTATAACACTGGGGTACAGTACTGGTGAGTACAGGTCTGTCACTGTACAACACTGGGATACAGTACTGGTGGGTTCAGATCTGTGACTGTAAAACACTGTGGGTGCAGGTCTGGTGGGTACAGGTCTGTCACTGTATAACACTGGGGTACAGTACTGGTGGGTACAGGTCTGTCACTGTCTCACACAGAGGTACAGTACTGGTGGGTACAGGTCTGTCACTGTATAACACTGGGGGTACAGGTCTGGTGGGTACAGGTCTGTCACTGTATAACACTGGGGTATAGTACTGGTGGTAGCAGGTCTTTCACTGTATAACACTGGGGTACAGTACTGGTGGGTACAGGTCTGTCACTGTACAGCAGTGGGGTACAGTACTGGTGGGTACAGGTCTGTCATTGTAAAACACAGGGGTACAGTACTGGTGGGAGCAGGTCTGTCACTGTATAACACTGGGGTACAGTACTGGTGGGTACAGGTCTGTCACTGTATAGCACTGGGGTACAGTACTGGTGGGTACAGGTCTGTCATTGTAAAACACTGGGGTACAGTACTGGTGGGTACAGGTCTGTCACTATATAACACGAGGGTGCAGGACTGGTGGGTACAGGTCTGTCACTGCATAACACTGGGGTACAGCACTGGTGGGTACAGGTCTGTCACTGTGTAATACGCGGGTGCAGTACTGGTGGGCACAGATCTGTCATTGTACAACAATGCGGTTCAGTACTGGTGGGTACAGGTCTGTCACTGTATAACATTGATATACAGTACAGGGGGTACAGGTCTGTCACTGTATAACACTGGGATACAGTACTGGTGAGTTCAGGTCTGCCACTCTATAACACGGGTACAGTAGTGGTGGGTACAGGTCAGTCACTGTATATCACTGGGGGTACAGGTCTGGTGGGTACAGGTCTGTCACTGTATAACACTGGGGTACAGTACTGATGGATACAGGTCTGTCACTGTATGACACTGGGGTACAGTACAGGTGGGTACAGGTCTGTCACTGTATAACACAGAGGTACAGTACTGGTGGGTACAGGTCTGTCACTGTATAACACTGGGGGTACAAGTCTGGTGGGTACAGGTCTGCCACTGTATAACACTGGGGTACAGTACTGGTGGGAGCAGGTATGTCACTGTATATCACTGGGGTACAGTACTGTGGGTACAGGTCTGTCATTGTATATCACTGGTGCACAGTACAGGTGGGTAAAGGTCTGTCACTGTATAACAAGAGTACACCACTGGTGGGTACAGGTCTGTCACTGAATAACAATGGGGTACAGGACTGGTATAGATCTGTCACTGTATAACAGGCGTATAGTACTGGTGTGTACATGTCTGTCACTGTATAACACTGGGGTACAGTACAGGGGGCACAGGTCTGTCACTGTATAACACTGTGGTACAGGACTGGTAAATGTCTGTCACTGTATGACACTGGGGCACAGTACTGGTGTGTACAGGTGTGTCACTGTATAACACTGGGGTACAGTACTGGTGGGTACAGGTCTGTCACGGCATAACACTGGGGTACAGTACTGGTGGGTACAGGTCTGTCACTGAATAACACTGGGGTACAGTACTAGTGGGTATAGGTCTGTCATTGTATAACACTGGGGTACAGTACTGGTGGGTACAGTTCTGTGAGGCTGTAACACTGGGGTACAGTACTGGTGGATACAGGTCTGTCACTGTATAACACTGGGGTACAGTACGAGTGGGTACAGGTCTGTCACTGTATAACACTGGGTTACAGTACTGGTGGGTACAGGTCTGTCACTGTATAACACTGGGGTACAGTACTGGTGGGAGCAGGTCTGTCACTGTATAACACTGGGGTACAGTACTGGTGGGTACAGGTCTGTCACTGTATAACACTGGGGTACAGTACTGGTAAATGTCTGTCATTGTATAACACTGGGGTACAGTACTGGTGGGTACAGTTCTGTGAGGCTGCAACGCTGGGGTACCGTACTGGTGGGTACAGGTCTGTCACTGAATAACACTGGGGTACAGTACTAGTGGGTATAGGTCTGTAACTGTATAATACTGGGGTACAGTACTGGTAGGTAAAGGTCTGTCACTGTATAACACGGGGGTACAGTACTGGGGGTACAGGTCTGTCACTGTATAACACTGGGGTACAATACTGGTACAGGTCTGTCACTGCATAACACTGGGGTAAAGTACTAGTGGGTACAGGTCTGTCACTGAATAATACAGTGGTGCAGTACTGGTGGGTACAGGTCTGTCACTGCATAACACTGGGGTACAGCACTGGTGGGTACAGGTCTGTCACTGTGTAATACACGGGTACAGCACTGGTGGGTACAGGTCTGTCATTGTGTCACAGTGCGGCTCAGTATTGGAGAGTACAGGTCTGTCACTGTACAACACTGATGTACAGTACAGGGGGTACAGGTCTGTCACTGTATCGCACTGACATACAATACTGGTGGGTTCAGGTCTGCCACTGTATAACACTGAGGTACAGTAGTGGTGGGTACAGGTCAGTCACTGTATATCACTGGGATACAGGACTGGTGGGTTCAGGTCTGTCACTGTATAACACTGGGGTACAGTACTGATGGATACAGGTCTGTCACTGTATGACACTGGGGTACAGTACAGGTGGGTACAGGTCTGTCACTGTATAACACTGGGGTACAGTACTGGTGGGAGCAGGACTGTCACAGTTTAACACTGGGGTACAGTACTGGGGGTACAGGTCTGTCACTGTACAACACTGGGGTACAGTACTGGTGGGTACAGGTCTGTCATTGTATAACACTGGGGTACAGGTCTGTTGGGTACAGGTCTGTCACTGTATACCACTGGGGTACAGTACTGGTGGGTACAGGTCTGTCACTGTATAACACAGAGATACAGTACTGGTGGGTACATGTCTGTCACTGTATAACACTGGGGGTACAGGTCTGGTGGGTACAGGTCTGTCACTGTATAACACTGGGGTACAGTACTGGTGGGTACAGGTCTTTCACTGTATAACACTGGGGTACAGTACTGATGGGAGCAGGTCTGTCACTGTATAACACTGGTGTACAGTACTGGGGGTACAGCTCTGTCACTGTATAACACTCGAGTACAGTACTGGTGGGTACAGTTCTGTGAGGCTGTAACACTGGGGTACAGTACTGGTGGGTACAGGTCTGTCACTTTATAATACTGGGGTACAGTACTAGTGGGTACAGGTCTGTCACTTTACAACACTGGGGTACAGTACTGGTGGGAGCAGGACTGTCACATTTTAACACTGGGGTACAGTACTGGGGGTGCAGGTTTGTCACTGTATAACACTGGGGTGCAGTACTGGTGGGTACAGGTCTGTCATTGTATAACACGGGTACAGTACTGGTGGGTACAGTTCTGTGAGGCTGTAACACTGGGGTATAGTACTAGTTGGTACAGGTCTGTCACTGTATAACACTGGGGTACAGTACTGGTGGGTACAGGTCTCTCACTGTTATACGGGGATATGGTACTGGTGGGTACAGGTCTGTCATTGTATAACAGTGGGGTACAATATTGGTGAGTACAGGTCTGTCACTGTACAACACTGGGATACAGTACTGGTGGGTTCAGATCTGTCACTGTAAAACACTGTGGGTACAGGTCTGGTGGGTACAGGTCTTTCACTGTATAACACTGGGGTACAGTACTGGTGGGTACAGGTCTGTCACTGTATAACACAGAGGTACAGTACTGGTGGGTACAGGTCTGTCACTGTATAACACTGGGGGTACAGGTCTGGTGGGTACAGGTCTGTCACTGTATAACACTGGGGTACAGTACTGGTGGGAGCAGGTCTTTCACTGTATAACACTGGGGTACAGTACTGGGGGTACAGCTCTGTCACTGTATAACACTGAGGTATAGCACTGGTGGGTACAGTTCTGTGAGGCTGTAACACTGGGGTACAGTACTGGTGGGTACAGGTCTGTCACTTTATAACACTGGGGTACAGTACTAGTGGGTACACGTCTGTCACTGTACAACACAGGGGTACAGTCCTGGTGGGAGCAGGTCTGTCACTGTATAACACTGGGGTACAGTACTGGTGGGTGCAGGTCTGTCACTGTATAGCACTGGGGTACAGTACTGGTGGGTACAGGTCTGTCACTATATAACATGAGGGTGCACGACTGGTGGGTACAGGTCTGTCACTGCATAACACTGGGGTACAGCACTGGTGGGTACAGGTCTGTCACTGTGTAATATGCGGGTGCAGTACTGGTGGGCACAGATCTGTCATTGTACAACAGTGCGGTTCAGTACTGGTGGGTACAGGTCTGTCACTGTATAACACTGATATACAGTACAGGGGGTACAGGTCTGTCACTGTATAACACTGGGATACAGTACTGGTGAGTTCAGGTCTGCCACTCACTAACACTGGGGTACAGTAGTGGTGGGTACAGGTCAGTCACTGTATATCACTGGGGGTACAGGTCTGGTGGGTACAGGTCTGTCACTGTATAACACTGGGGTACAGTACTGATGGATACAGGTCTGTCACTGTATGACACTGGGGTACAGTACAGGTGGGTACAGGTCTGTCACTGTATAACACAGAGGTACAGTACTGGGGGGTACAGGTCTGTCACTGTATAACACTGGGGGTACAAGTCTGGTGGGTACAGGTCTGTCACTGTATAACACTGGGGTACAGTACTGGTGGGAGCAGGTCTGTCACTGTATAACACTGGGGTACAGTACTGGGGGTACAGGTCTGTCATTGTATATCACTGGTGCACAGTACAGGTGGGGAAAGGTCTGTCACTGTATAACAAGAGTACACCACTGGTGGGTACAGGTCTGTCACTGAATAACAATGGGGTACAGGACTGGTATAGATCTGTCACTGTATAACAGGCGTATAGTACTGGTGTGTACAGGTCTGTCACTGTATAACACTGGGGTACAGTACTGGGGGCACAGGTCTGTTACTGTATAACACTGTGGTACAGGACTGGTACAGGTCTGTCACTGTATGACACTGGGGCACAGTACTGGTGTGTACAGGTCTGTCACTGTATAACACTGGGGTACAGTACTGGTGGGTACAGGTCTGTCATGGTATAACACTGGGGTACAGTACTGGTGAGTACAGGTCTGTCACTGTACAACACTGGGATACAGTACTGGTGGGTTCAGATCTGTGACTGTAAAACACTGTGGGTGCAGGTCTGGTGGGTACAGGTCTGTCACTGTATAACACTGGGGTACAGTACTGGTGGGTACAGGTCTGTCACTGTCTCACACAGAGGTACAGTACTGGTGGGTACAGGTCTGTCACTGTATAACACTGGGGGTACAGGTCTGGTGGGTACAGGTCTGTCACTGTATAACACTGGGGTACAGTACTGGTGGTAGCAGGTCTTTCACTGTATAACACTGGGGTACAGTACTGGTGGGTACAGGTCTGTCACTGTACAGCAGTGGGGTACAGTACTGGTGGGTACAGGTCTGTCATTGTAAAACACAGGGGTACAGTACTGGTGGGAGCAGGTCTGTCACTGTATAACACTGGGGTACAGTACTGGTGGGTACAGGTCTGTCACTGTATAGCACTGGGGTACAGTACTGGTGGGTACAGGTCTGTCATTGTAAAACACTGGGGTACAGTACTGGTGGGTACAGGTCTGTCACTATATAACACGAGGGTGCAGGACTGGTGGGTACAGGTCTGTCACTGCATAACACTGGGGTACAGCACTGGTGGGTACAGGTCTGTCACTGTGTAATACGCGGGTGCAGTACTGGTGGGCACAGATCTGTCATTGTACAACAATGCGGTTCAGTACTGGTGGGTACAGGTCTGTCACTGTATAACATTGATATACAGTACAGGGGGTACAGGTCTGTCACTGTATAACACTGGGATACAGTACTGGTGAGTTCAGGTCTGCCACTCTATAACACGGGTACAGTAGTGGTGGGTACAGGTCAGTCACTGTATATCACTGGGGGTACAGGTCTGGTGGGTACAGGTCTGTCACTGTATAACACTGGGGTACAGTACTGATGGATACAGGTCTGTCACTGTATGACACTGGGGTACAGTACAGGTGGGTACAGGTCTGTCACTGTATAACACAGAGGTACAGTACTGGTGGGTACAGGTCTGTCACTGTATAACACTGGGGGTACAAGTCTGGTGGGTACAGGTCTGCCACTGTATAACACTGGGGTACAGTACTGGTGGGAGCAGGTATGTCACTGTATATCACTGGGGTACAGTACTGTGGGTACAGGTCTGTCATTGTATATCACTGGTGCACAGTACAGGTGGGTAAAGGTCTGTCACTGTATAACAAGAGTACACCACTGGTGGGTACAGGTCTGTCACTGAATAACAATGGGGTACAGGACTGGTATAGATCTGTCACTGTATAACAGGCGTATAGTACTGGTGTGTACATGTCTGTCACTGTATAACACTGGGGTACAGTACAGGGGGCACAGGTCTGTCACTGTATAACACTGTGGTACAGGACTGGTAAATGTCTGTCACTGTATGACACTGGGGCACAGTACTGGTGTGTACAGGTGTGTCACTGTATAACACTGGGGTACAGTACTGGTGGGTACAGGTCTGTCACGGCATAACACTGGGGTACAGTACTGGTGGGTACAGGTCTGTCACTGAATAACACTGGGGTACAGTACTAGTGGGTATAGGTCTGTCATTGTATAACACTGGGGTACAGTACTGGTGGGTACAGTTCTGTGAGGCTGTAACACTGGGGTACAGTACTGGTGGATACAGGTCTGTCACTGTATAACACTGGGGTACAGTACGAGTGGGTACAGGTCTGTCACTGTATAACACTGGGTTACAGTACTGGTGGGTACAGGTCTGTCACTGTATAACACTGGGGTACAGTACTGGTGGGAGCAGGTCTGTCACTGTATAACACTGGTGTACAGTACTGGTGGGTACAGGTCTGTCACTGTATAACACTGGGGTACAGTACTGGTAAATGTCTGTCATTGTATAACACTGGGGTACAGTACTGGTGGGTACAGTTCTGTGAGGCTGCAACGCTGGGGTACCGTACTGGTGGGTACAGGTCTGTCACTGAATAACACTGGGGTACAGTACTAGTGGGTATAGGTCTGTAACTGTATAATACTGGGGTACAGTACTGGTAGGTAAAGGTCTGTCACTGTATAACACTGGGGTACAGTTCAGGTGGGTACAGGGCTGTCACTGTATAACACTGGGGTACAGTACTGGTGGGTACAGGTCTGTCACTGTATAACACAGAGGTACAATACCGGTTGGTACAGGTCTGTCACTGTATAACACTGGGTTACAGTACTGGTGGGTACAGGTATGTCACTGTATAACACTGGGGTACAGTACTGGGGGTACAGGTCTGTCACTGTATAACACTGGGGTACAGTACTGGTGGGTACAGGTCTGTCATTGTATAACACTGGGGTACAGTACTGGTGGGTACAGTTCTGTGAGGATGTAACACTGGGGTACAATACTAGTTGGTACAGGTCAGTCACTGTATAACACTGGGGTACAGTACTGGTGGGTACACGTCTGTCACTGTTATACGGGGTTACAGTACTGGTGGGTACAGGTCTGTCATTGTATAACAGTGGGGTACAGTATTGGTGAGTACAGGTCTGTCACTGTATAACACTGAGATACAGTACTGGTGGGTACAGTTCTGTCACTGTATAACACTGGGGTACAGTACTGGTGGGTACAGGTCTGTCACTGTATAACACTGGGGTACAGTACTGGTGGGTACAGGTATGTCACTGTATAACACTGGGGTACAATACTGGTGGGTACAGGTCCGTCACTGTATAACACTGGGGTACAGTACTGGTGGGTACAGTTCTGTGAGGCTGTAACACTGGGGTACAGTACTGGTGGGTACAGGTCTGTCACTTTATAACACTGGGGTACAGTACTTGTGGGTACAGGTCTAACACTGTACAACACTGAGGTACAGTACTGGTGGGTACAGGTCTGTCACTATATAACACTGGGGTGCAGTACTGGTGAGTACAGGTCTGTCACTGTATAACACTGGGGTACAGTACAGGTGGTACAGATCTGTCACTGTATAACACTGGGGTACAGTACTGGTGGGAGCAGGTCTGTCACTGTATAACACTGGGGTACAGTACTGGGGGTACAGGTCTGTCACTGTCTCACACAGAGGTACAGCACTGGTACAGGTCTGTCACTGTATGACACTGGGGCACAGTACTGGTGTGTACAGGTCTGTCACTGTATGACAGTTGGGTACAGTACAGGTGGGTACAAGTCTGTCACTGTATAACACAGAGGTACAGTACTGGTGGGTAGAGGTCTGTCACTGTATAACACTGGGTGTACAGGTCTGGTGGGTACAGGTCTGTCACTGTATAACACTGGTGTACAGTACTGGTGGGAGCAGGTCTGTCACTGTATAACACTGGGGTACAGTACTGGTGGGTACAGGTCTGTCACTGTATAGCACTGGGGTACAGTACTGGTGGGTACAGGTCTGTCATTGTAAAACACTGGGGTACAGTACTGGTGGGTACAGGTCTGTCACTATATAACACGAGGGTGCAGGACTGGTGGGTACAGGTCTGTCACTGCATAACACTGGGGTACAGCACTGGTGGGTACAGGTCTGTCACTGTGTAATACGCGGGTGCAGTACTGGTGGGCACAGATCTGTCATTGTACAACAATGCGGTTCAGTACTGGTGGGTACAGGTCTGTCACTGTATAACATTGATATACAGTACAGGGGGTACAGGTCTGTCACTGTATAACACTGGGATACAGTACTGGTGAGTTCAGGTCTGCCACTCTATAACACGGGTACAGTAGTGGTGGGTACAGGTCAGTCACTGTATATCACTGGGGGTACAGGTCTGGTGGGTACAGGTCTGTCACTGTATAACACTGGGGTACAGTACTGATGGATACAGGTCTGTCACTGTATGACACTGGGGTACAGTACAGGTGGGTACAGGTCTGTCACTGTATAACACAGAGGTACAGTACTGGTGGGTACAGGTCTGTCACTGTATAACACTGGGGGTACAAGTCTGGTGGGTACAGGTCTGCCACTGTATAACACTGGGGTACAGTACTGGTGGGAGCAGGTATGTCACTGTATATCACTGGGGTACAGTACTGTGGGTACAGGTCTGTCATTGTATATCACTGGTGCACAGTACAGGTGGGTAAAGGTCTGTCACTGTATAACAAGAGTACACCACTGGTGGGTACAGGTCTGTCACTGAATAACAATGGGGTACAGGACTGGTATAGATCTGTCACTGTATAACAGGCGTATAGTACTGGTGTGTACATGTCTGTCACTGTATAACACTGGGGTACAGTACAGGGGGCACAGGTCTGTCACTGTATAACACTGTGGTACAGGACTGGTAAATGTCTGTCACTGTATGACACTGGGGCACAGTACTGGTGTGTACAGGTGTGTCACTGTATAACACTGGGGTACAGTACTGGTGGGTACAGGTCTGTCACGGCATAACACTGGGGTACAGTACTGGTGGGTACAGGTCTGTCACTGAATAACACTGGGGCACAGTACTAGTGGGTATAGGTCTGTCATTGTATAACACTGGGGTACAGTACTGGTGGGTACAGTTCTGTGAGGCTGTAACACTGGGGTACAGTACTGGTGGATACAGGTCTGTCACTGTATAACACTGGGGTACAGTACGAGTGGGTACAGGTCTGTCACTGTATAACACTGGGTTACAGTACTGGTGGGTACAGGTCTGTCACTGTATAACACTGGGGTACAGTACTGGTGGGAGCAGGTCTGTCACTGTATAACACTGGGGTACAGTACTGGTGGGTACAGGTCTGTCACTGTATAACACTGGGGTACAGTACTGGTAAATGTCTGTCATTGTATAACACTGGGGTACAGTACTGGTGGGTACAGTTCTGTGAGGCTGCAACGCTGGGGTACCGTACTGGTGGGTACAGGTCTGTCACTGAATAACACTGGGGTACAGTACTAGTGGGTATAGGTCTGTAACTGTATAATACTGGGGTACAGTACTGGTAGGTAAAGGTCTGTCACTGTATAACACTGGGGTACAGTTCAGGTGGGTACAGGGCTGTCACTGTATAACACTGGGGTACAGTACTGGTGGGTACAGGTCTGTCACTGTATAACACAGAGGTACAATACCGGTTGGTACAGGTCTGTCACTGTATAACACTGGGTTACAGTACTGGTGGGTACAGGTATGTCACTGTATAACACTGGGGTACAGTACTGGGGGTACAGGTCTGTCACTGTATAACACTGGGGTACAGTACTGGTGGGTACAGGTCTGTCATTGTATAACACTGGGGTACAGTACTGGTGGGTACAGTTCTGTGAGGATGTAACACTGGGGTACAATACTAGTTGGTACAGGTCAGTCACTGTATAACACTGGGGTACAGTACTGGTGGGTACACGTCTGTCACTGTTATACGGGGTTACAGTACTGGTGGGTACAGGTCTGTCATTGTATAACAGTGGGGTACAGTATTGGTGAGTACAGGTCTGTCACTGTATAACACTGAGATACAGTACTGGTGGGTACAGTTCTGTCACTGTATAACACTGGGGTACAGTACTGGTGGGTACAGGTCTGTCACTGTATAACACTGGGGTACAGTACTGGTGGGTACAGGTATGTCACTGTATAACACTGGGGTACAATACTGGTGGGTACAGGTCCGTCACTGTATAACACTGGGGTACAGTACTGGTGGGTACAGTTCTGTGAGGCTGTAACACTGGGGTACAGTACTGGTGGGTACAGGTCTGTCACTTTATAACACTGGGGTACAGTACTTGTGGGTACAGGTCTAACACTGTACAACACTGAGGTACAGTACTGGTGGGTACAGGTCTGTCACTATATAACACTGGGGTGCAGTACTGGTGAGTACAGGTCTGTCACTGTATAACACTGGGGTACAGTACAGGTGGTACAGATCTGTCACTGTATAACACTGGGGTACAGTACTGGTGGGAGCAGGTCTGTCACTGTATAACACTGGGGTACAGTACTGGGGGTACAGGTCTGTCACTGTATAACACTGTGGTACAGCACTGGTACAGGTCTGTCACTGTATGACACTGGGGCACAGTACTGGTGTGTACAGGTCTGTCACTGTATGACAGTTGGGTACAGTACAGGTGGGTACAAGTCTGTCACTGTATAACACAGAGGTACAGTACTGGTGGGTAGAGGTCTGTCACTGTATAACACTGGGTGTACAGGTCTGGTGGGTACAGGTCTGTCACTGTATAACACTGGTCTACAGTACTGGTGGGAGCAGGTCTGTCACTGTATAACACTGGGGTACAGTACTGGGGGTACAGGTCTGTCATTGTATAACACTGGGGCACAGTACAAGTGGGTAAAGGTCTGTCACTGTATAACACGAGTACACTACTGGTGGGTACAGGTCTGTCACTGAATAACACTGGGGTACAAACTGGTATAGATCTGTCACTGTATAACAGGCGTATAGTACTGGTGTGTACAGGTCTGTCACTGTATAACACTGGGGTACAGTACTGGGGGTACAGGTCTGTCACTGTATAACACTGTGGTACAGGACTGGTGGGTACAGGTCTGTCACTGTATAACACTGGGGTAAAGTACTAGTGGGTACAGGTCTGTCATTGTATAATACTGTGGTACAGTACTGGTGGGTACAGGTCTGTCACTGCATAACACTGGGGTACAGTACTGGTGGGTACAGGTCTGTCACTGTGTAATACGCAGGTACAGTACTGGTGGGTACAGGTCTGTCATTGTATAACAGTGCGGTTCAGTATTGGAGAGTACAGGTCTGTCACTGTATAACACTGATGTACAGTACAGGGGGTACAGGTCTGTCACTGTATAACACTGGGGTACAGTACTGGTGGGAGCAGGTCTGTCACTGTATAACACTGGGGTACAGTACAAGTGGGTAAAGGTCTGTCACTGTGTAACACGAGTACACTACTGGTGGGTACAGGTCCATCACTGAATAACACTGGGTTACAGGACTGGTATAGATCTGTCACTGTATAACAGGCGTATCGTACTGGTGTGTACAGGTCTGTCACTGTATAACACTGGGGCACAGTACAGGTGGGTAAAGGTCTGTCACTGTATAACACGAGTACAATACTGATGGGTACAGATCTGTCACTGAATAACAGTGGGGTACAGGACTGGTATAGATCTGTCACTGTATAACAGGGGTATAGTACTGATCGGTACACGTCTGTCACTCTATAACATTTGGGGACAATACTGGTGCGTACAGGTCTGTCACTGTATAATACTGGGGTAAAGTACTGGGTGTACAGGTCTGTCACTGTATAACACTGTGGTACAGGACTGGTACAGGTCTGTCACTGTATAACACTGGGGTACAGTACTGGTGGATACAGGTCTGTCACTGTATAACACTGGGGTACAGTATGAGTGGGTACAGGTCTGTCACTGTATAACACTGGGTTACAGTACTGGTGGGTACAGGTCTGTCACTGTATAACACTGGGGTACAGTACTGGTGGGAGCAGGTCTGTCACTATATAACACTGGGGTACAGTACTGGTGGGTACAGGTCTGTCACTGTATAACACTGGGGTACAGTACTGGTAAATGTCTGTCACTGTATAACACTGGGGTACAGTACTGGTGGGTACAGGTCTGGCATTGTATATCACTGGGGTACAGAACTGGTGGGTACAGTTCTGTGAGGCTGCAACGCTGGGGTACCGTACTGGTGGGTACAGGTCTGTCACTGAATAACACTGGGGTACAGTACTAGTGGGTATAGGTCTGTAACTGTATAATACTGGGGTACAGTACTGGTGGGTAAAGGTCTGTCACTGTATAACACTGGGGTACAGTTCAGGTGGGTACAGGGCTGTCACTGTATAACACTGGGGTACAGTACTGGTGGATACAGGTCTGTCACTGTATAACACAGAGGTACAATACCGGTTGGTACAGGTCTGTCACTGTATAACACTGGGTTACAGTACTGGTGGGTACAGGTATGTCACTGTATAACACTGGGGTACAGTACTGGGGGTACAGGTCTGTCACTGTATAACACTGGGGTACAGTACTGGTGGGTACAGGTCTGTCATTGTATAACACTGGGGTACAGTACTGGTGGGTACAGTTCTGTGAGGATGTAACACTGGGGTACAATACTAGTTGGTACAGGTCAGTCACTGTATAACACTGGGGTACAGTACTGGTGGGTACACGTCTGTCACTGTTATACGGGGTTACAGTACTGGTGGGTACAGGTCTGTCATTGTATAACAGTGGGGTACAGTATTGGTGAGTACAGGTCTGTCACTGTATAACACTGAGATACAGTACTGGTGGGTACAGTTCTGTCACTGTATAACACTGGGGTACAGTACTGGTGGGTACAGGTCTGTCACTGTATAACACTGGGGTACAGTACTGGTGGGTACAGGTATGTCACTGTATAACACTGGGGTACAATACTGGTGGGTACAGGTCCGTCACTGTATAACACTGGGGTACAGTACTGGTGGGTACAGTTCTGTGAGGCTGTAACACTGGGGTACAGTACTGGTGGGTACAGGTCTGTCACTTTATAACACTGGGGTACAGTACTTGTGGGTACAGGTCTAACACTGTACAACACTGAGGTACAGTACTGGTGGGTACAGGTCTGTCACTATATAACACTGGGGTGCAGTACTGGTGAGTACAGGTCTGTCACTGTATAACACTGGGGTACAGTACAGGTGGTACAGATCTGTCACTGTATAACACTGGGGTACAGTACTGGTGGGAGCAGGTCTGTCACTGTATAACACTGGGGTACAGTACTGGGGGTACAGGTCTGTCACTGTATAACACTGTGGTACAGCACTGGTACAGGTCTGTCACTGTATGACACTGGGGCACAGTACTGGTGTGTACAGGTCTGTCACTGTATGACAGTTGGGTACAGTACAGGTGGGTACAAGTCTGTCACTGTATAACACAGAGGTACAGTACTGGTGGGTAGAGGTCTGTCACTGTATAACACTGGGTGTACAGGTCTGGTGGGTACAGGTCTGTCACTGTATAACACTGGTGTACAGTACTGGTGGGAGCAGGTCTGTCACTGTATAACACTGGGGTACAGTACTGGGGGTACAGGTCTGTCATTGTATAACACTGGGGCACAGTACAAGTGGGTAAAGGTCTGTCACTGTATAACATGAGTACACTACTGGTGGGTACAGGTCTGTCACTGAATAACACTGGGGTACAAACTGGCATAGATCTGTCACTGTATAACAGGCGTATAGTACTGGTGTGTACAGGTCTGTCACTGTATAACACTGGGGTACAGTACTGGGGGTACAGGTCTGTCACTGTATAACACTGTGGTACAGGACTGGTGGGTACAGGTCTGTCACTGTATAACACTGGGGTAAAGTACTAGTGGGTACAGGTCTGTCATTGTATAATACTGTGGTACAGTACTGGTGGGTACAGGTCTGTCACTGCATAACACTGGGGTACAGCACTGGTGGGTACAGGTCTGTCACTGTGTAATACGCAGGTACAGTACTGGTGGGTACAGGTCTGTCATTGTATAACAGTGCGGTTCAGTATTGGAGAGTACAGGTCTGTCACTGTATAACACTGATGTACAGTACAGGGGGTACAGGTCTGTCACTGTATAACACTGGGGTACAGTACTGGTGGGAGCAGGTCTGTCACTGTATAACACTGGGGTACAGTACAAGTGGGTAAAGGTCTGTCACTGTGTAACACGAGTACACTACTGGTGGGTACAGGTCCGTCACTGAATAACACTGGGTTACAGGACTGGTATAGATCTGTCACTGTATAACAGGCGTATCGTACTGGTGTGTACAGGTCTGTCACTGTATAACACTGGGGCACAGTACAGGTGGGTAAAGGTCTGTCACTGTATAACACGAGTACAATACTGATGGGTACAGATCTGTCACTGAATAACAGTGGGGTACAGGACTGGTATAGATCTGTCACTGTATAACAGGGGTATAGTACTGATCGGTACACGTCTGTCACTCTATAACATTTGGGGACAATACTGGTGCGTACAGGTCTGTCACTGTATAATACTGGGGTAAAGTACTGGGTGTACAGGTCTGTCACTGTATAACACTGTGGTACAGGACTGGTACAGGTCTGTCACTGTATAACACTGGGGTACAGTACTGGTGGATACAGGTCTGTCACTGTATAACACTGGGGTACAGTACGAGTGGGTACAGGTCTGTCACTGTATAACACTGGGTTACAGTACTGGTGGGTACAGGTCTGTCACTGTATAACACTGGGGTACAGTACTGGTGGGAGCAGGTCTGTCACTGTATAACACTGGGGTACAGTACTGGTGGGTACAGGTCTGTCACTGTATAACACTGGGGTACAGTACTGGTAAATGTCTGTCACTGTATAACACTGGGGTACAGTACTGGTGGGTACAGGTCTGTCATTGTATATCACTGGGGTACAGAACTGGTGGGTACAGTTCTGTGAGGCTGCAACGCTGGGGTACCGTACTGGTGGGTACAGGTCTGTCACTGAATAACACTGGGGTACAGTACTAGTGGGTATAGGTCTGTAACTGTATAATACTGGGGTACAGTACTGGTGGGTAAAGGTCTGTCACTGTATAACACTGGGGTACAGTTCAGGTGGGTACAGGGCTGTCACTGTATAACACTGGGGTACAGTACTGGTGGGTACAGGTCTGTCACTGTATAACACAGAGGTACAATACCGGTTGGTACAGGTCTGTCACTGTATAACACTGGGTTACAGTACTGGTGGGTACAGGTATGTCACTGTATAACACTGGGGTACAGTACTGGGGGTACAGGTCTGTCACTGTATA
Organism: Pristiophorus japonicus; assembly: GCF_044704955.1. Lineage (NCBI taxonomy): Eukaryota > Metazoa > Chordata > Chondrichthyes > Pristiophoridae > Pristiophorus > Pristiophorus japonicus. Next base: position 69,985,303 of record NC_091995.1, on the reverse strand, counting down.
ACACTGGGGTACAGTACTGGTGGGTACAGGTCTGTCATTGTATAACACTGGGGTACAGTACTGGTGGGTACAGGTCTGTCACTGTGTAATAAGCAGGTACAGTACTGGTGGGTACAGGTCTGTCATTGTATAACAGTGCGGTTCAGTATTGGAGAGTACAGGTCTGTCACTGTATAACACTGATGTACAGTACAGGGGGTACAGGTCTGTCACTGTATAACACTGGGGTACAGTACTGGTGGGAGCAGGTCTGTCACTGTATAACACTGGGGTACAGTACAAGTGGGTAAAGGTCTGTCACTGTGTAACACGAGTACACTACTGGTGGGTACAGGTCCGTCACTGAATAACACTGGGTTACAGGACTGGTATAGATCTGTCACTGTATAACAGGCGTATCGTACTGGTGTGTACAGGTCTGTCACTGTATAACACTGGGGCACAGTACAGGTGGGTAAAGGTCTGTCACTGTATAACACGAGTACAATACTGATGGGTACAGATCTGTCACTGAATAACAGTGGGGTACAGGACTGGTATAGATCTGTCACTGTATAACAGGGGTATAGTACTGATCGGTACACGTCTGTCACTCTATAACATTTGGGGACAATACTGGTGCGTACAGGTCTGTCACTGTATAATACTGGGGTAAAGTACTGGGTGTACAGGTCTGTCACTGTATAACACTGGTGTACAGTTCTAGGGGCACAGCTCTGTCACTGTATAACACTGGGGCACAGTACTGGTGGATACAGTTCTGTGAGGCTGTAACACTGGGGTACAGTACTGGTGGGTGCAGGTCTGTCACTTTATAACACTGAGGTACAGTACTAGTGGGTACAGGTCTGTCACTGTACAACACTGGGGGACAGTACTGGTGGGTACAGGTCTGTCACTATATAACACTGTGGTGCAGTACTGGTGAGTACAGGTCTGTCAATGTATAACACTGGGGTACAGTACTGGTGGGAGCAGGTCTGTCACTGTATAACACTGGGGTACAGTACTGGGGGTACAGGTCTGTCACTGTATAACACTGGGGTACAATACTGGTACAGGTCTGTCACTGCATAACACTGGGGTAAAGTACTAGTGGGTACTGGTCTGTCATTGTATAATACTGTGGTACAGTACTGGTGGGTACAGGTCTGTCACTGCATAACACTGGGGTACAGCACTGGTGAGTACAGGTCTGTCAATGTATAACACTGGGGTACAGTACAGGTGGTACAGGTCTGTCACTGTATAACACTGGGGTACAGTTGTGGTGGGTACAGGTCAGTCACTGTATATCACTGGGGTACAGTAGTGGTGGGTACAGGTCTGTCACTGTATAACACTGGGGCACAGTTCTGGTGTGTACAGGTCTGTCACTGTATAACACTGATGTACAGTACAGGGGGTACAGATCTGTCACTGTATAACACTGGGATACAGTACTGGTGGGTTCAGGTCTGTCACTGTATAACACTGGGGTACAGTAGTGGTGGGTACAGGTCAGTCACTGTATATCACTGGGATACAGGACTGGTGGGGTCAGGTCTGTCACTGTATAACACTGGGGGTACAGGTCTGGTGGGTACAGGTCTGTCACTGTATAACACTGGGGTACAGTACTGATGGATACAGGTCTGTCACTGTATGACACTGGGGTACAGTACAGGTGGGTACAGGTCTGTCACTGTTATACGGGGTTACAGTACTGGTGGGTACAGGTCTGTCATTGTATAACAGTGGGGTACAGTATTGGTGAGTACAGGTCTGTCACTGTATAACACTGATGTACAGTACAGGGGGTACAGGTCTGTCACTGTATAACACTGGGATACAGTACTGGTGGGTTCAGGTCTGACACTGTATACCACTGGGGTACAGTACTGGTGGGGATAGGTCAGTCACTGTATATCACTGGGATACAGTACTGGTGGGTTCAGATCTGTCAATGTAAAACACTGTGGGTACAGGTCTGGTGGGTACAGGTCTGTCACTTTATAACAGTGGGGTACAGTACTAGTGGATACAGGGCTGTCATTGTATAACCCTGGGGTACAGTACTGTTGGGTACAGGTCTGTCACTGTATAACACTGGGGTACAATACCGGTGGGTACAGATCTGTCACTGTACAACACTGGGGTACAGTACTGTTGGGTACAGGTCTGTCACTGTATAACACTGGTGTACAGTACTGGGGGTACAGCTCTGTCACTGTATAACACTGGGGTACAGTACTGGTGGGTACAGTTCTGTGAGGCTGTAACACTGGGGTACAGTACTGGTGGGTGCAGGTCTGTCACTTTATAACACTGAGGTACAGTACTAGTGGGTACAGGTATGTCACTGTACAACACTGGGGGACAGTACTGGTGGGTACAGGTCTGTCACTATATAACACTGTGGTGCAGTACTGGTGAGTACAGGTCTGTCAATGTATAACACTGGGGTACAGTACTGGTGGGAGCAGGTCTGTCACTGTATAACACTGGGGTACAGTACTGGGGGTACAGGTCTGTCACTGTATAACACTGGGGTACAATACTGGTACAGGTCTGTCACTGCATAACACTGGGGTAAAGTACTAGTGGGTACTGGTCTGTCATTGTATAATACTGTGGTACAGTACTGGTGGGTACAGGTCTGTCACTGCATAACACTGGGGTACAGCACTGGTGAGTACAGGTCTGTCAATGTATAACACTGGGGTACAGTACAGGTGGTACAGGTCTGTCACTGTATAACACTGGGGTACAGTTGTGGTGGGTACAGGTCAGTCACTGTATATCACTGGGGTACAGTAGTGGTGGGTACAGGTCTGTCACTGTATAACACTGGGGCACAGTTCTGGTGTGTACAGGTCTGTCACTGTATAACACTGATGTACAGTACAGGGGGTACAGATCTGTCACTGTATAACACTGGGATACAGTACTGGTGGGTTCAGGTCTGTCACTGTATAACACTGGGGTACAGTAGTGGTGGGTACAGGTCAGTCACTGTATATCACTGGGATACAGGACTGGTGGGGTCAGGTCTGTCACTGTATAACACTGGGGGTACAGGTCTGGTGGGTACAGGTCTGTCACTGTATAACACTGGGGTACAGTACTGATGGATACAGGTCTGTCACTGTATGACACTGGGGTACAGTACAGGTGGGTACAGGTCTGTCACTGTTATACGGGGTTACAGTACTGGTGGGTACAGGTCTGTCATTGTATAACAGTGGGGTACAGTATTGGTGAGTACAGGTCTGTCACTGTATAACACTGATGTACAGTACAGGGGGTACAGGTCTGTCACTGTATAACACTGGGATACAGTACTGGTGGGTTCAGGTCTGACACTGTATACCACTGGGGTACAGTACTGGTGGGGATAGGTCAGTCACTGTATATCACTGGGATACAGTACTGGTGGGTTCAGATCTGTCAATGTAAAACACTGTGGGTACAGGTCTGGTGGGTACAGGTCTGTCACTTTATAACAGTGGGGTACAGTACTAGTGGATACAGGGCTGTCATTGTATAACCCTGGGGTACAGTACTGTTGGGTACAGGTCTGTCACTGTATAACACTGGGGTACAATACCGGTGGGTACAGATCTGTCACTGTACAACACTGGGGTACAGTACTGTTGGGTACAGGTCTGTCACTGTATAACACTGGTGTACAGTACTGGGGGTACAGCTCTGTCACTGTATAACACTGGGGTACAGTACTGGTGGGTACAGTTCTGTGAGGCTGTAACACTGGGGTACAGTACTGGTGGGTGCAGGTCTGTCACTTTATAACACTGAGGTACAGTACTAGTGGGTACAGGTCTGTCACTGTACAACACTGGGGGACAGTACTGGTGGGTACAGGTCTGTCACTATATAACACTGTGGTGCAGTACTGGTGAGTACAGGTCTGTCAATGTATAACACTGGGGTACAGTACTGGTGGGAGCAGGTCTGTCACTGTATAACACTGGGGTACAGTACTGGGGGTACAGGTCTGTCACTGTATAACACTGGGGTACAATACTGGTACAGGTCTGTCACTGCATAACACTGGGGTAAAGTACTAGTGGGTACTGGTCTGTCATTGTATAATACTGTGGTACAGTACTGGTGGGTACAGGTCTGTCACTGCATAACACTGGGGTACAGCACTGGTGAGTACAGGTCTGTCAATGTATAACACTGGGGTACAGTACAGGTGGTACAGGTCTGTCACTGTATAACACTGGGGTACAGTTGTGGTGGGTACAGGTCAGTCACTGTATATCACTGGGGTACAGTAGTGGTGGGTACAGGTCTGTCACTGTATAACACTTGGGCACAGTTCTGGTGTGTACAGGTCTGTCACTGTATAACACTGATGTACAGTACAGGGGGTACAGATCTGTCACTGTATGACACTGGGATACAGTACTGGTGGGTTCAGGTCTGTCACTGTATAACACTGGGGTACAGTAGTGGTGGGTACAGGTCAGTCACTGTATATCACTGGGATACAGGACTGGTGGGGTCAGGTCTGTCACTGTATAACACTGGGGGTACAGGTCTGGTGGGTACAGGTCTGTCACTGTATAACACTGGGGTACAGTACTGATGGATACAGGTCTGTCACTGTATGACAGTGGGGTACAGTATTGGTGAGTACAGGTCTGTCACTGTATAACACTGATGTACAGTACAGGGGGTACAGGTCTGTCACTGTATAACACTGGGATACAGTACTGGTGGGTTCAGGTCTGACACTGTATAACACTGGGGTACAGTACTGGTGGGGATAGGTCAGTCACTGTATATCACTGGGATACAGTACTGGTGGGTTCAGATCTGTCAATGTAAAACACTGTGGGTACAGGTCTGGTGGGTACAGGTCTGTCACTTTATAACAGTGGGGTACAGTACTAGTGGATACAGGGCTGTCATTGTATAACCCTGGGGTACAGTACTGTTGGGTACAGGTCTGTCACTGTATAACACTGGGGTACAATACCGGTGGGTACAGGTCTGTCACTGTACAACACTGGGGTACAGTACTGTTGGGTACAGGTCTGTCACTGTATAACACTGGTGTACAGTACTGGGGGTACAGCTCTGTCACTGTATAACACTGGGGTACAGTACTGGTGGGTACAGTTCTGTGAGGCTGTAACACTGGGGTACAGTACTGGTGGGTACAGGTCTGTCACTATATAACATTTGGGGACAATACTGGTGCGTACAGGTCTGTCACTGTATAATACTGGGGTAAAGTACTGGGTGTACAGGTCTGTCACTGTATAACACTGTGGTACAGGACTGGTACAGGTCTGTCACTGTATGACACCGGGGCACAGTACTGGTGTGTACAGGTCTGTTACTGTATAACACTGGGGTACAGTACTGGTGGGTACAGGTCTATCACTGTATAACACTGGGGGAGAGTTCTTGTGTGTACAGGTCTGTTACTATATAACACTGGGGTACAGTACTGGTGGGTACAGGTCTGTCACTGTATAACACTGGGGGACAGTTCTGGTGAGAACAGGGCTGTCATTGTATAACACTGGGGTACAGTACTGTTGGGTACAGGTCTGTCACTGTATAACACTGGGGTACAATACCGGTGGGTACAGGTCTGTCACTGTATAACACTGGGGTACAGTACTGGTGGGAGCAGGTCTGTCACTGTATAACACTGGTGTACAGTACTGGGGGTACAGCTCTGTCACTGTATAACACTGGGGTACAGTACTGGTGGGTACAGTTCTGTGAGGCTGTAAGACTGGGGTACAGTACTGGTGGGTACAGGTCTGTCACTTTATAACACTGGGGTACAGTACTAGTGGGTACAGGTCTGTCACTGTACAACACTGGGGTACAGTACTGGTGGGTACAGGTCTGTCACTATAAAACACTGGGGTACAGCACTGGTGGGTACAGGTCTGTCACTGTGTAATACGCGGGTGTAGTACTGGTGGGCACAGATCTGTCATTGTACAACAGTGCGGTTCAGTACTGGTGGGTACAGGTCTGTCACTGTATAACACTGGGATACAGTACTGGTGGGTTCAGGTCTGCAACTGTATAACACTGGGGTACAGTAATGGTGGGTACAGGTCAGTCACTGTATATCACTGGGGGTACAGGTCTGGTGGGTATAGGTCTGTCACTGTATAACACTGGGGTACAGTACTGGTGGGTACAGGTCTGTCATTGTATAACACTGGGGTACAGTACTGATGGGTACAGGTCTGTCACTTTATAACACTGGGGTACAGTACTTGTGGGTACAGGTCTGTCACTGTTATACGGGGTTACAGTACTGGTGGGTACAGGTCTGTCATTGTATAACAGTGGGGTACAGTATTGGTGAGTACAGGTCTGTCACTGTATAACACTGAGATACAGTACATGTGGGTACAGTTCTGTCACTGTATAACACTGGGGTACAGTACTGGTGGGTACAGGTCTGTCACTGTATAACACTGGGGTACAATACTGGTGGGTACAGGTCTGTCACTGTATAACACTGGGGTACAGTACTGGTGGGTACAGTTCTGTGAGGCTGTAACACTGGGGTACAGTACTGGTGGGTACAGGTCTGTCACTTTATAACACTGAGGTACAGTACTAGTGGGTACAGGTCTGCCACTGTACAACACTGGGGTACAGTACTGGTGGGTACAGGTCTGTCACTATATAACACTGGGGTGCAGTACTGGCGAGTGCAGGTCTGTCAATGTATAACACTGGGGTACAGTACAGGTGGTACAGATCTGTCACTGTATAACACTGGGGTACAGTACTGGTGGGAGCAGGTCTGTCACTGTATAACACGGGGGTACAGTACTGGGGGTACAGGTCTGTCACTGTATAACACTGGGGTACAATACTGGTACAGGTCTGTCACTGCATAACACTGGGGTAAAGTACTAGTGGGTACAGGTCTGTCACTGAATAATACAGTGGTACAGTACTGGTGGGTACAGGTCTGTCACTGCATAACACTGGGGTACAGCACTGGTGGGTACAGGTCTGTCACTGTGTAATACACGGGTACAGCACTGGTGGGTACAGGTCTGTCATTGTGTCACAGTGCGGCTCAGTATTGGAGAGTACAGGTCTGTCACTGTACAACACTGATGTACAGTACAGGGGGTACAGGTCTGTCACTGTATCGCACTGACATACAATACTGGTGGGTTCAGGTCTGCCACTGTATAACACTGAGGTACAGTAGTGGTGGGTACAGGTCAGTCACTGTATATCACTGGGATACAGGACTGGTGGGTTCAGGTCTGTCACTGTATAACACTGGGGTACAGTACTGATGGATACAGGTCTGTCACTGTATGACACTGGGGTACAGTACAGGTGGGTACAGGTCTGTCACTGTATAACACTGGGGTACAGTACTGGTGGGAGCAGGACTGTCACAGTTTAACACTGGGGTACAGTACTGGGGGTACAGGTCTGTCACTGTACAACACTGGGGTACAGTACTGGTGGGTACAGGTCTGTCATTGTATAACACTGGGGTACAGGTCTGTTGGGTACAGGTCTGTCACTGTATACCACTGGGGTACAGTACTGGTGGGTACAGGTCTGTCACTGTATAACACAGAGATACAGTACTGGTGGGTACATGTCTGTCACTGTATAACACTGGGGGTACAGGTCTGGTGGGTACAGGTCTGTCACTGTATAACACTGGGGTACAGTACTGGTGGGTACAGGTCTTTCACTGTATAACACTGGGGTACAGTACTGATGGGAGCAGGTCTGTCACTGTATAACACTGGTGTACAGTACTGGGGGTACAGCTCTGTCACTGTATAACACTCGAGTACAGTACTGGTGGGTACAGTTCTGTGAGGCTGTAACACTGGGGTACAGTACTGGTGGGTACAGGTCTGTCACTTTATAATACTGGGGTACAGTACTAGTGGGTACAGGTCTGTCACTTTACAACACTGGGGTACAGTACTGGTGGGAGCAGGACTGTCACATTTTAACACTGGGGTACAGTACTGGGGGTGCAGGTTTGTCACTGTATAACACTGGGGTGCAGTACTGGTGGGTACAGGTCTGTCATTGTATAACACGGGTACAGTACTGGTGGGTACAGTTCTGTGAGGCTGTAACACTGGGGTATAGTACTAGTTGGTACAGGTCTGTCACTGTATAACACTGGGGTACAGTATTGGTGGGTACAGGTCTCTCACTGTTATACGGGGATATGGTACTGGTGGGTACAGGTCTGTCATTGTATAACAGTGGGGTACAATATTGGTGAGTACAGGTCTGTCACTGTACAACACTGGGATACAGTACTGGTGGGTTCAGATCTGTCACTGTAAAACACTGTGGGTACAGGTCTGGTGGGTACAGGTCTTTCACTGTATAACACTGGGGTACAGTACTGGTGGGTACAGGTCTGTCACTGTATAACACAGAGGTACAGTACTGGTGGGTACAGGTCTGTCACTGTATAACACTGGGGGTACAGGTCTGGTGGGTACAGGTCTGTCACTGTATAACACTGGGGTACAGTACTGGTGGGAGCAGGTCTTTCACTGTATAACACTGGGGTACAGTAATGGGGGTACAGCTCTGTCACTGTATAACACTGAGGTATAGCACTGGTGGGTACAGTTCTGTGAGGCTGTAACACTGGGGTACAGTACTGGTGGGTACAGGTCTGTCACTTTATAACACTGGGGTACAGTACTAGTGGTTACACGTCTGTCACTGTACAACACAGGGGTACAGTCCTGGTGGGAGCAGGTCTGTCACTGTATAACACTGGGGTACAGTACTGGTGGGTACAGGTCTGTCACTGTATAGCACTGGGGTACAGTACTGGTGGGTACAGGTCTGTCACCATATAACATGAGGGTGCACGACTGGTGGGTACAGGTCTGTCACTGCATAACACTGGGGTACAGCACTGGTGGGTACAGGTCTGTCACTGTGTAATACGCGGGTGCAGTACTGGTGGGCACAGATCTGTCATTGTACAACAGTGCGGTTCAGTACTGGTGGGTACAGGTCTGTCACTGTATAACACCGATATACAGTACAGGGGGTACAGGTCTGTCACTGTATAACACTGGGATACAGTACTGGTGAGTTCAGGTCTGCCACTCAATAACACTGGGGTACAGTAGTGGTGGGTACAGGTCAGTCACTGTATATCACTGGGGGTACAGGTCTGGTGGGTACAGGTCTGTCACTGTATAACACTGGGGTACAGTACTGATGGATACAGGTCTGTCACTGTATGACACTGGGGTACAGTACAGGTGGGTACAGGTCTGTCACTGTATAACACAGAGGTACAGTACTGGGGGGTACAGGTCTGTCACTGTATAACACTGGGGGTACAAGTCTGGTGGGTACAGGTCTGTCACTGTATAACACTGGGGTACAGTACTGGTGGGAGCAGGTCTGTCACTGTATAACACTGGGGTACAGTACTGGGGGTACAGGTCTGTCATTGTATATCACTGGTGCACAGTACAGGTGGGGAAAGGTCTGTCACTGTATAACAAGAGTACACCACTGGTGGGTACAGGTCTGTCACTGAATAACAATGGGGTACAGGACTGGTATAGATCTGTCACTGTATAACAGGCGTATAGTACTGGTGTGTACAGGTCTGTCACTGTATAACACTGGGGTACAGTACTGGGGGCACAGGTCTGTCACTGTATAACACTGTGGTACAGGACTGGTACAGGTCTGTCACTGTATGACACTGGGGCACAGTACTGGTGTGTACAGGTCTGTCACTGTATAACACTGGGGTACAGTACTGGTGGGTACAGGTCTGTCACGGTATAACACTGGGGTACAGTACTGGTGAGTACAGGTCTGTCACTGTACAACACTGGGATACAGTACTGGTGGGTTCAGATCTGTGACTGTAAAACACTGTGGGTGCAGGTCTGGTGGGTACAGGTCTGTCACTGTATAACACTGGGGTACAGTACTGGTGGGTACAGGTCTGTCACTGTCTCACACAGAGGTACAGTACTGGTGGGTACAGGTCTGTCACTGTATAACACTGGGGGTACAGGTCTGGTGGGTACAGGTCTGTCACTGTATAACACTGGGGTACAGTACTGGTGGTAGCAGGTCTTTCACTGTATAACACTGGGGTACAGTACTGGTGGGTACAGGTCTGTCACTGTACAGCAGTGGGGTACAGTACTGGTGGGTACAGGTCTGTCATTGTAAAACACAGGGGTACAGTACTGGTGGGAGCAGGTCTGTCACTGTATAACACTGGGGTACAGTACTGGTGGGTACAGGTCTGTCACTGTATAGCACTGGGGTACAGTACTGGTGGGTACAGGTCTGTCATTGTAAAACACTGGGGTACAGTACTGGTGGGTACAGGTCTGTCACTATATAACACGAGGGTGCAGGACTGGTGGGTACAGGTCTGTCACTGCATAACACTGGGGTACAGCACTGGTGGGTACAGGTCTGTCACTGTGTAATACGCGGGTGCAGTACTGGTGGGCACAGATCTGTCATTGTACAACAATGCGGTTCAGTACTGGTGGGTACAGGTCTGTCACTGTATAACATTGATATACAGTACAGGGGGTACAGGTCTGTCACTGTATAACACTGGGATACAGTACTGGTGAGTTCAGGTCTGCCACTCTATAACACGGGTACAGTAGTGGTGGGTACAGGTCAGTCACTGTATATCACTGGGGGTACAGGTCTGGTGGGTACAGGTCTGTCACTGTATAACACTGGGGTACAGTACTGATGGATACAGGTCTGTCACTGTATGACACTGGGGTACAGTACAGGTGGGTACAGGTCTGTCACTGTATAACACAGAGGTACAGTACTGGTGGGTACAGGTCTGTCACTGTATAACACTGGGGGTACAAGTCTGGTGGGTACAGGTCTGCCACTGTATAACACTGGGGTACAGTACTGGTGGGAGCAGGTATGTCACTGTATATCACTGGGGTACAGTACTGGGGGTACAGGTCTGTCATTGTATATCACTGGTGCACAGTACAGGTGGGTAAAGGTCTGTCACTGTATAACAAGAGTACACCACTGGTGGGTACAGGTCTGTCACTGAATAACAATGGGGTACAGGACTGGTATAGATCTGTCACTGTATAACAGGCGTATAGTACTGGTGTGTACATGTCTGTCACTGTATAACACTGGGGTACAGTACAGGGGGCACAGGTCTGTCACTGTATAACACTGTGGTACAGGACTGGTAAATGTCTGTCACTGTATGACACTGGGGCACAGTACTGGTGTGTACAGGTGTGTCACTGTATAACACTGGGGTACAGTACTGGTGGGTACAGGTCTGTCACGGCATAACACTGGGGTACAGTACTGGTGGGTACAGGTCTGTCACTGAATAACACTGGGGTACAGTACTAGTGGGTATAGGTCTGTCATTGTATAACACTGGGGTACAGTACTGGTGGGTACAGTTCTGTGAGGCTGTAACACTGGGGTACAGTACTGGTGGATACAGGTCTGTCACTGTATAACACTGGGGTACAGTACGAGTGGGTACAGGTCTGTCACTGTATAACACTGGGTTACAGTACTGGTGGGTACAGGTCTGTCACTGTATAACACTGGGGTACAGTACTGGTGGGAGCAGGTCTGTCACTGTATAACACTGGGGTACAGTACTGGTGGGTACAGGTCTGTCACTGTATAACACTGGGGTACAGTACTGGTAAATGTCTGTCATTGTATAACACTGGGGTACAGTACTGGTGGGTACAGTTCTGTGAGGCTGCAACGCTGGGGTACCGTACTGGTGGGTACAGGTCTGTCACTGAATAACACTGGGGTACAGTACTAGTGGGTATAGGTCTGTAACTGTATAATACTGGGGTACAGTACTGGTAGGTAAAGGTCTGTCACTGTATAACACTGGGGTACAGTTCAGGTGGGTACAGGGCTGTCACTGTATAACACTGGGGTACAGTACTGGTGGGTACAGGTCTGTCACTGTATAACACAGAGGTACAATACCGGTTGGTACAGGTCTGTCACTGTATAACACTGGGTTACAGTACTGGTGGGTACAGGTATGTCACTGTATAACACTGGGGTACAGTACTGGGGGTACAGGTCTGTCACTGTATAACACTGGGGTACAGTACTGGTGGGTACAGGTCTGTCATTGTATAACACTGGGGTACAGTACTGGTGGGTACAGTTCTGTGAGGATGTAACACTGGGGTACAATACTAGTTGGTACAGGTCAGTCACTGTATAACACTGGGGTACAGTACTGGTGGGTACACGTCTGTCACTGTATAACACTGGGGTACAGTACTGGGGGTACAGGTCTGTCACTGTATAACACTGGTGTACAGTACTGGTGGGAGCAGGTCTGTCACTGTATAACACTGGGGTACAGTACTGGGGGTACAGGTCTGTCATTGTATAACACTGGGGCACAGTACAAGTGGGTAAAGGTCTGTCACTGTATAACACGAGTACACTACTGGTGGGTACAGGTCTGTCACTGAATAACACTGGGGTACAAACTGGCATAGATCTGTCACTGTATAACAGGCGCATAGTACTGGTGTGTACAGGTCTGTCACTGTATAACACTGGGGTACAGTACTGGGGGTACAGGTCTGTCACTGTATAACACTGTGGTACAGGACTGGTGGGTACAGGTCTGTCACTGTATAACACTGGGGTAAAGTACTAGTGGGTACAGGTCTGTCATTGTATAATACTGTGGTACAGTACTGGTGGGTACAGGTCTGTCACTGCATAACACTGGGGTACAGTACTGGTGGGTACAGGTCTGTCACTGTGTAATACGCAGGTACAGTACTGGTGGGTACAGGTCTGTCATTGTATAACAGTGCGGTTCAGTATTGGAGAGTACAGGTCTGTCACTGTATAACACTGATGTACAGTACAGGGGGTACAGGTCTGTCACTGTATAACACTGGGGTACAGTACTGGTGGGAGCAGGTCTGTCACTGTATAACACTGGGGTACAGTACAAGTGGGTAAAGGTCTGTCACTGTGTAACACGAGTACACTACTGGTGGGTACAGGTCCGTCACTGAAATACACTGGGTTACAGGACTGGTATAGATCTGTCACTGTATAACAGGCGTATCGTACTGGTGTGTACAGGTCTGTCACTGTATAACACTGGGGCACAGTACAGGTGGGTAAAGGTCTGTCACTGTATAACACGAGTACAATACTGATGGGTACAGATCTGTCACTGAATAACAGTGGGGTACAGGACTGGTATAGATCTGTCTCTGTATAACAGGGGTATAGTACTGATCGGTACACGTCTGTCACTCTATAACATTTGGGGACAATACTGGTGCGTACAGGTCTGTCACTGTATAATACTGGGGTAAAGTACTGGGTGTACAGGTCTGTCACTGTATAACACTGTGGTACAGGACTGGTACAGGTCTGTCACTGTATAACACTGGGGTACAGTACTGGTGGATACAGGTCTGTCACTGTATAACACTGGGGTACAGTACGAGTGGGTACAGGTCTGTCACTGTATAACACTGGGTTACAGTACTGGTGGGTACAGGTCTGTCACTGTATAACACTGGGGTACAGTACTGGTGGGAGCAGGTCTGTCACTATATAACACTGGGGTACAGTACTGGTGGGTACAGGTCTGTCACTGTATAACACTGGGGTACAGTACTGGTAAATGTCTGTCACTGTATAACACTGGGGTACAGTACTGGTGGGTACAGGTCTGGCATTGTATATCACTGGGGTACAGAACTGGTGGGTACAGTTCTGTGAGGCTGCAACGCTGGGGTACCGTACTGGTGGGTACAGGTCTGTCACTGAATAACACTGGGGTACAGTACTAGTGGGTATAGGTCTGTAACTGTATAATACTGGGGTACAGTACTGGTGGGTAAAGGTCTGTCACTGTATAACACTGGGGTACAGTTCAGGTGGGTACAGGGCTGTCACTGTATAACACTGGGGTACAGTACTGGTGGATACAGGTCTGTCACTGTATAACACAGAGGTACAATACCGGTTGGTACAGGTCTGTCACTGTATAACACTGGGTTACAGTACTGGTGGGTACAGGTATGTCACTGTATAACACTGGGGTACAGTACTGGGGGTACAGGTCTGTCACTGTATAACACTGGGGTACAGTACTGGTGGGTACAGGTCTGTCATTGTATAACACTGGGGTACAGTACTGGTGGGTACAGTTCTGTGAGGATGTAACACTGGGGTACAATACTAGTTGGTACAGGTCAGTCACTGTATAACACTGGGGTACAGTACTGGTGGGTACACGTCTGTCACTGTTATACGGGGTTACAGTACTGGTGGGTACAGGTCTGTCATTGTATAACAGTGGGGTACAGTATTGGTGAGTACAGGTCTGTCACTGTATAACACTGAGATACAGTACTGGTGGGTACAGTTCTGTCACTGTATAACACTGGGGTACAGTACTGGTGGGTACAGGTCTGTCACTGTATAACACTGGGGTACAGTACTGGTGGGTACAGGTATGTCACTGTATAACACTGGGGTACAATACTGGTGGGTACAGGTCCGTCACTGTATAACACTGGGGTACAGTACTGGTGGGTACAGTTCTGTGAGGCTGTAACACTGGGGTACAGTACTGGTGGGTACAGGTCTGTCACTTTATAACACTGGGGTACAGTACTTGTGGGTACAGGTCTAACACTGTACAACACTGAGGTACAGTACTGGTGGGTACAGGTCTGTCACTATATAACACTGGGGTGCAGTACTGGTGAGTACAGGTCTGTCACTGTATAACACTGGGGTACAGTACAGGTGGTACAGATCTGTCACTGTATAACACTGGGGTACAGTACTGGTGGGAGCAGGTCTGTCACTGTATAACACTGGGGTACAGTACTGGGGGTACAGGTCTGTCACTGTATAACACTGTGGTACAGCACTGGTACAGGTCTGTCACTGTATGACACTGGGGCACAGTACTGGTGTGTACAGGTCTGTCACTGTATGACAGTTGGGTACAGTACAGGTGGGTACAAGTCTGTCACTGTATAACACAGAGGTACAGTACTGGTGGGTAGAGGTCTGTCACTGTATAACACTGGGTGTACAGGTCTGGTGGGTACAGGTCTGTCACTGTATAACACTGGTGTACAGTACTGGTGGGAGCAGGTCTGTCACTGTATAACACTGGGGTACAGTACTGGGGGTACAGGTCTGTCATTGTATAACACTGGGGCACAGTACAAGTGGGTAAAGGTCTGTCACTGTATAACATGAGTACACTACTGGTGGGTACAGGTCTGTCACTGAATAACACTGGGGTACAAACTGGCATAGATCTGTCACTGTATAACAGGCGTATAGTACTGGTGTGTACAGGTCTGTCACTGTATAACACTGGGGTACAGTACTGGGGGTACAGGTCTGTCACTGTATAACACTGTGGTACAGGACTGGTGGGTACAGGTCTGTCACTGTATAACACTGGGGTAAAGTACTAGTGGGTACAGGTCTGTCATTGTATAATACTGTGGTACAGTACTGGTGGGTACAGGTCTGTCACTGCATAACACTGGGGTACAGCACTGGTGGGTACAGGTCTGTCACTGTGTAATACGCAGGTACAGTACTGGTGGGTACAGGTCTGTCATTGTATAACAGTGCGGTTCAGTATTGGAGAGTACAGGTCTGTCACTGTATAACACTGATGTACAGTACAGGGGGTACAGGTCTGTCACTGTATAACACTGGGGTACAGTACTGGTGGGAGCAGGTCTGTCACTGTATAACACTGGGGTACAGTACAAGTGGGTAAAGGTCTGTCACTGTGTAACACGAGTACACTACTGGTGGGTACAGGTCCGTCACTGAATAACACTGGGTTACAGGACTGGTATAGATCTGTCACTGTATAACAGGCGTATCGTACTGGTGTGTACAGGTCTGTCACTGTATAACACTGGGGCACAGTACAGGTGGGTAAAGGTCTGTCACTGTATAACACGAGTACAATACTGATGGGTACAGATCTGTCACTGAATAACAGTGGGGTACAGGACTGGTATAGATCTGTCACTGTATAACAGGGGTATAGTACTGATCGGTACACGTCTGTCACTCTATAACATTTGGGGACAATACTGGTGCGTACAGGTCTGTCACTGTATAACACTGGGGTAAAGTACAGGGTGTACAGGTCTGTCACTGTATAACACTGTGGTACAGGACTGGTACAGGTCTGTCACTGTATAACACTGGGGTACAGTACTGGTGGATACAGGTCTGTCACTGTATAACACTGGGGTACAGTACGAGTGGGTACAGGTCTGTCACTGTATAACACTGGGTTACAGTACTGGTGGGTACAGGTCTGTCACTGTATAACACTGGGGTACAGTACTGGTGGGAGCAGGTCTGTCACTGTATAACACTGGGGTACAGTACTGGTGGGTACAGGTCTGTCACTGTATAACACTGGGGTACAGTACTGGTAAATGTCTGTCACTGTATAACACTGGGGTACAGTACTGGTGGGTACAGGTCTGGCATTGTATATCACTGGGGTACAGAACTGGTGGGTACAGTTCTGTGAGGCTGCAACGCTGGGGTACCGTACTGGTGGGTACAGGTCTGTCACTGAATAACACTGGGGTACAGTACTAGTGGGTATAGGTCTGTAACTGTATAATACTGGGGTACAGTACTGGTGGGTAAAGGTCTGTCACTGTATAACACTGGGGTACAGTTCAGGTGGGTACAGGGCTGTCACTGTATAACACTGGGGTACAGTACTGGTGGGTACAGGTCTGTCACTGTATAACACAGAGGTACAATACCGGTTGGTACAGGTCTGTCACTGTATAACACTGGGTTACAGTACTGGTGGGTACAGGTATGTCACTGTATAACACTGGGGTACAGTACTGGGGGTACAGGTCTGTCACTGTATAACACTGGGGTACAGTACTGGTGGGTACAGGTCTGTCATTGTATAACACTGGGGTACAGTACTGGTGGGTACAGGTCTGTCACTGTGTAATAAGCAGGTACAGTACTGGTGGGTACAGGTCTGTCATTGTATAACAGTGCGGTTCAGTATTGGAGAGTACAGGTCTGTCACTGTATAACACTGATGTACAGTACAGGGGGTACAGGTCTGTCACTGTATAACACTGGGGTACAGTACTGGTGGGAGCAGGTCTGTCACTGTATAACACTGGGGTACAGTACAAGTGGGTAAAGGTCTGTCACTGTGTAACACGAGTACACTACTGGTGGGTACAGGTCCGTCACTGAATAACACTGGGTTACAGGACTGGTATAGATCTGTCACTGTATAACAGGCGTATCGTACTGGTGTGTACAGGTCTGTCACTGTATAACACTGGGGCACAGTACAGGTGGGTAAAGGTCTGTCACTGTATAACACGAGTACAATACTGATGGGTACAGATCTGTCACTGAATAACAGTGGGGTACAGGACTGGTATAGATCTGTCACTGTATAACAGGGGTATAGTACTGATCGGTACACGTCTGTCACTCTATAACATTTGGGGACAATACTGGTGCGTACAGGTCTGTCACTGTATAATACTGGGGTAAAGTACTGGGTGTACAGGTCTGTCACTGTATAACACTGTGGTACAGGACTGGTACAGGTCTGTCACTGTATAACACTGGGGTACAGTACTGATGGGTACAGGTCTGTCACTGTATAACATTGGGGGACAGTTCTGGTGAGTACAGGGCTGTCATTGTATAACACTGGGGTACAGTACTGTTGGGTACAGGTCTGTCACTGTATAACACTGGGGTACAATACCGGTGGGTACAGGTCTGTCACTGTATAACACTGGGGTACAGTACTGGTGGGAGCAGGTCTGTCACTGTATAACACTGGTGTACAGTTCTAGGGGCACAGCTCTGTCACTGTATAACACTGGGGCACAGTACTGGTGGATACAGTTCTGTGAGGCTGTAACACTGGGGTACAGTACTGGTGGGTGCAGGTCTGTCACTTTATAACACTGAGGTACAGTACTAGTGGGTACAGGTCTGTCACTGTACAACACTGGGGGACAGTACTGGTGGGTACAGGTCTGTCACTATATAACACTGTGGTGCAGTACTGGTGAGTACAGGTCTGTCAATGTATAACACTGGGGTACAGTACTGGTGGGAGCAGGTCTGTCACTGTATAACACTGGGGTACAGTACTGGGGGTACAGGTCTGTCACTGTATAACACTGGGGTACAATACTGGTACAGGTCTGTCACTGCATAACACTGGGGTAAAGTACTAGTGGGTACTGGTCTGTCATTGTATAATACTGTGGTACAGTACTGGTGGGTACAGGTCTGTCACTGCATAACACTGGGGTACAGCACTGGTGAGTACAGGTCTGTCAATGTATAACACTGGGGTACAGTACAGGTGGTACAGGTCTGTCACTGTATAACACTGGGGTACAGTTGTGGTGGGTACAGGTCAGTCACTGTATATCACTGGGGTACAGTAGTGGTGGGTACAGGTCTGTCACTGTATAACACTGGGGCACAGTTCTGGTGTGTACAGGTCTGTCACTGTATAACACTGATGTACAGTACAGGGGGTACAGATCTGTCACTGTATAACACTGGGATACAGTACTGGTGGGTTCAGGTCTGTCACTGTATAACACTGGGGTACAGTAGTGGTGGGTACAGGTCAGTCACTGTATATCACTGGGATACAGGACTGGTGGGGTCAGGTCTGTCACTGTATAACACTGGGGGTACAGGTCTGGTGGGTACAGGTCTGTCACTGTATAACACTGGGGTACAGTACTGATGGATACAGGTCTGTCACTGTATGACACTGGGGTACAGTACAGGTGGGTACAGGTCTGTCACTGTTATACGGGGTTACAGTACTGGTGGGTACAGGTCTGTCATTGTATAACAGTGGGGTACAGTATTGGTGAGTACAGGTCTGTCACTGTATAACACTGATGTACAGTACAGGGGGTACAGGTCTGTCACTGTATAACACTGGGATACAGTACTGGTGGGTTCAGGTCTGACACTGTATAACACTGGGGTACAGTACTGGTGGGGATAGGTCAGTCACTGTATATCACTGGGATACAGTACTGGTGGGTTCAGATCTGTCAATGTAAAACACTGTGGGTACAGGTCTGGTGGGTACAGGTCTGTCACTGTATATCACTGGGATACAGTACTGGTGGGTTCAGATCTGTCAATGTAAAACACTGTGGGTACAGGTCTGGTGGGTACAGGTCTGTCACTTTATAACAGTGGGGTACAGTACTAGTGGATACAGGGCTGTCATTGTATAACCCTGGGGTACAGTACTGTTGGGTACAGGTCTGTCACTGTATAACACTGGGGTACAATACCGGTGGGTACAGGTCTGTCACTGTACAACACTGGGGTACAGTACTGTTGGGTACAGGTCTGTCACTGTATAACACTGGTGTACAGTACTGGGGGTACAGCTCTGTCACTGTATAACACTGGGGTACAGTACTGGTGGGTACAGTTCTGTGAGGCTGTAACACTGGGGTACAGTACTGGTGGGTACAGGTCTGTCACTATATAACATTTGGGGACAATACTGGTGCGTACAGGTCTGTCACTGTATAATACTGGGGTAAAGTACTGGGTGTACAGGTCTGTCACTGTATAACACTGTGGTACAGGACTGGTACAGGTCTGTCACTGTATGACACCGGGGCACAGTACTGGTGTGTACAGGTCTGTTACTGTATAACACTGGGGTACAGTACTGGTGGGTACAGGTCTATCACTGTATAACACTGGGGGAGAGTTCTTGTGTGTACAGGTCTGTTACTGTATAACACTGGGGTACAGTACTGGTGGGTACAGGTCTGTCACTGTATAACACTGGGGGACAGTTCTGGTGAGAACAGGGCTGTCATTGTATAACACTGGGGTACAGTACTGTTGGGTACAGGTCTGTCACTGTATAACACTGGGGTACAATACCGGTGGGTACAGGTCTGTCACTGTATAACACTGGGGTACAGTACTGGTGGGAGCAGGTCTGTCACTGTATAACACTGGTGTACAGTACTGGGGGTACAGCTCTGTCACTGTATAACACTGGGGTACAGTACTGGTGGGTACAGTTCTGTGAGGCTGTAACACTGGGGTACAGTACTGGTGGGTACAGGTCTGTCACTTTATAACACTGGGGTACAGTACTAGTGGGTACAGGTCTGTCACTGTACAACACTGGGGTACAGTACTGGTGGGTACAGGTCTGTCACTATATAACACTGTGGTGCAGTACTGGTGAGTACAGGTCTGTCAATGTACAACACTGGGGTACAGTACAGGTGGTACAGATCTGTCACTGTATAACACTGGGGTACAGTACTGGTGGGAGCAGGTCTGTCACTGTATACCACTGGGGTACAGTACTGGGGGTACAGGTCTGTCACTGTATAACACTGGGGTACAATACTGGTACAGGTCTGTCACTGCATAACACTGGGGTAAAGTACTAGTGGGTACAAGTCTGTTATTGTATAATACTGTGGTACAGTACTGGTGGGTACAGGTCTGTCACTGCATAACACTGGGGTACAGCACTGGTGGGTACAGGTCTGTCACTGTGTAATACGCAGGTACAGTACTGGTGGGTACAGGTCTGTCATTGTATAACAGTGCGGTTCAGTATTGGTGTTTACAGGTCTGTCACTGTATAACACTGATGTACTGTACAGGGGGTACAGGTCTGTCACTGTATAACACTGGGATACAGGACTGGTGGGTTCAGGTCTGTCACTGTATAACACTGGGGGTACAGGTCTGGTGGGTACAGGTCTGTCACTGTATAACACTGGGGTACAGTACTGATGGTTACAGGTCTGTCACTGTATGGCACTGGGGTACAGTACTGGTGGGAGCAGGTCTGTCACTGTATAACACTGGGGTACAGTACTGGGGGTACAGGTCTGTCATTGTATAACACTGGGGCACAGTCCAAGTGGGTAAAGGTCTGTCACTGTATAACACGAGTACACTGCTGGTGGGTACAGGTCTGTCACTGAATAACACTGGGGTACAGGACTGGCATAGATCTGTCACTGTATAACAGGCGTATAGTACTGGAGTGTACAGGTCTGTCACTGTATAACACTGGGGTACAGTACTGGGGGTACAGGTCTGTCACTGTATAACACTGTGGTACAGGACTGGTACAGGTCTGTCACTGTATGACAAGGGGCACAGTACTGGTGTGTACAGGCCTGTCGCTGTATAACACTGGGGTACAGTACTGGTGGGTACAAGTCTGTCACTGTATAACACTGGGGTACAGTACTGGTGGGAGCAGGACTGTCACTGTATAACACTGGGGTACAGTACTGGGGGTACAGGTCTGTCACTGTATAACACTGGGGTACAGTACTGGTAAAGGTCTGTCACTGTATAACACTGGGGTACAGTCCTGGTGGGTACAGGTCTGTCATTGTATATCAATGGGGTACAGTAATAGTGGGTACAGGTCTGTCACTATATAATACTGGGGTACAGTACTGGTGGGTCCAGGTCGGTCACTGTATAACACTGTGGGACAGTTCTGGTGAGTACAGGGCTGTCACTGTATAACAGTGGGGTACAATACCGGTGGGTACAGGTCTGTCACTGTATAACACTGGGTTACAGTACTGGTGGGTACAAACCAGTCACTGTATAACACTGGAGTACAGTACTTGTGGGAGCAGGACTGTCACAGTTTAACACTGGGGTACAGTACTGGGGGTACAGGTCTGTCAATGTATAACACTGGGGTACAGTACTGGTAAAGGTCTGTCACTGTATAACACTGGGGTACAGTACTGGTGGTTACAGGTCTGTCATTTTATAACACTGGGGTACAGTACTGGTGGGAGCAGGCCTGTCACTGTATAACACTGGGGTACAGTACTGGGGGTACAGGTCTGTCATTGTATAACATTGGGGCACAGTACAGGTGGGTAAAGGTATGTCACTTTATAACACGAGTACAATGCTGGTGGGTACAGGTCTGTCACTGAATAACAGTGGGGTACAGGACTGGTATAGATCTGTCACTGTATAACAGGGGTATAGTACTGATCGGTACACGGCTGTCACTCTATAACATTTGGGGACAATATTGGTGCGTACAGGTCTGTCACTGTATAACACTGTGGTACAGGACTGGTACAGGTCTGTCACTGTATGACACTGGGGCACAGTTCTGGTGTGTACAGGTCTGTTACTGTATAACACTGGGGTACAGTACTGGAGGGTACAGGTCTGTCACTGTATAACACTGGGGGACAGTTCTGGTGAGTACAGGGCTGTCATTGTATAACACTGGGGTACAGTACTGGTGGGTACAGGTCTGTCACTGTATAACACTGGGGTACAATACCGGTGGGTACAGGTCTGTTACTGTATAACACTGGGGTACAGTACTGGTGGGAGCAGGTCTGTCACTATATAACACTGGGGTGCAGTACTGGTGAGTACAGGTCTGTCAATGTATAACACTGGGGTACAATACTGGTACAGGTCTGTCACTGCATAACACTGGGGTAAAGTACTAGTGGGTACAGGTCTGTCAATGTATAATACTGTGGTACTGTACTGGTGGGTACAGGTCTGTCACTGCATAACACTGGGGTACAGCACTGGTGGGTACAGGTCTGTCACTGTGTAATACGCAGGTACAGTACTGGTGGGTACAGGTCTGTCATTGTATAACAGTGCGGTTCAGTATTGGAGAGTACAGGTCTGTCACTGTATAACACTGGGATACAGTACTGGTGGGTTCAGGTCTGCCACTGTATAACACTGGGGTACAGTAGTGGTGGGTACAGGTCAGTCACTGTATATCACTGGGATACAGGACTGGTGGGTTCAGGTCTGTCACTGTATAACACTGAGGGTACAGGTCTGGTGGGTACAGGTCTGTCACTGTATAACACTGGGATACAGTACTGGTGGGTTCAGGTCTGCCACTGTATAACACTGGGGTACAGTATTGGTGGGTATAGGTCAGTCACTGTATATCACTGGGATACAGGTCTGGTGGGTACAGGTCTGTCACTTTATAACACTGGGGTACAGTACTAGTGGATACAGGTCTGTCATTGTACAACCCTGGGGTACAGTACTGGTGGGAGCAGGTCTGTCACTGTATAACACTGGGGTACAGTACTGGTGGGTACAGGTCTGTCACTGTATAGCACTGGTGTACAATACTGGTGGGTACAGGTCTGTCATTGTAAAACACTGGGGTACAGTACTGGTGGGTACAGGTCTGTCACGATATAATACTGGGGTGCATGACTGGTGAGTACAGGTCTGTCAATGTATAACACTGGGGTACAGTACAGGTGGTACAGATCTGTCACTGCATAACACTGGGGTACAGTACTGGTGGGAGCAGGTCTGTCACTGTGTAACACTGGGGTACAGTACTGGGGTACAGGTCTGTCACTGCATAACACTGGGGTACAGCACTGGTGGGTACAGGTCTGGCACTGGTGGGTACAGGTCTGTCACTGTATAACACTGATGTATAGTACAAGGGGTACAGATCTGTCACTGTATAACACTGGGGTACAGTAGTGGTGGGTACAGGTCTGTCACTGTATATCAGTGGGATACAGTACTGGTGGGTTCAGATCTGTCACTGTACAACACTGGGGGTACAGGTCTGGTGGGTTTAGGTCTGTCACTGTATAACACTGGGGTACAGTACTGATGGGTACAGGTCTGTCACTGTATGACACTTGGGTACAGTACAGGTGGGTACAAGTCTGTCACTGTATAACGCACAGTTACAGTACTGGTGGGTACAGGTCTGTCACTGTATAACACTGGGGTACAGGACTGGTGGGTACAGGTCTGTCACTGTATAACACTGGGGTACAGTACTGGTGGGTACAGGTCTGTCACTGTATAACACTGGGGTACAGTACTGGTGGGTACAGGTCTGTCACTGTATAACACTGGGGTACAGTACTGGTGGGTACAGGTCTGTCACTGTATAACACTGGGGTACAGTACTGGTGGGTACAGGTCTGTCACTGTATAACACTGGGGTACAGTACTGGTGGGTACAGGTCTGTCACTATATAACACTGGTGTGGCAGTACTGGTGAGTACAGGTCTGTCAATGTATAACACTGGGAGACAGTACAGGTGGTACAGATCTGTCACTGTATAACACTGGGGTACAGTACTGGTGGGAGCACGTCTGTCACTGTATAACACTGGGGTACAGTACTGGGGGTACAGGTCTGTCACTGTATAACACTGGGGTACAATACTGGTACAGGTCTGTCACTGCATAACATGGGGTAAAGTACTAGTGGGTACAGGTCTGTCACTGTATAATACTGTGGTACAGTACTGGTGGGCACAGGTCTGTCACTGCATAACACTGGGGTACAGCACTGGTGGGTACAGGTCTGTCACTGTGTAATACGCGGGTACAGCACTGGTGGGTACAGGTCTGTCATTGTATAACAGTGTGGTTCAGTATTGGAGAGTACAGGTCTGTCACTGTATAACACTGATGTAAAGTACAGGAGGTACAGGTCTGTCACTGTATAACACAGAGGTACAGTACTGGTGGGTTCAGGTCTGCCACTGTATAACACTGAGGTACAGTAGTGGTGGGTACAGGTCAGTCACTGTATATCACTGGGGGTACAGGTCTGGTGGGTACAGGTTTGTCACTGTATAACACTAGGGTACAGTACTGATGGATACAGGTCTGTCACTGTATGACACTGGGGTACAGTACAGGTGGGTACAGGTCTGTCACTGTATGACACAGAGGTACAGTACTGGTGGGTACAGGTCTGTCACTGTATAACACTGGGGGTACAAGTCTGGTGGGTACAGGTCTGTCACTGTATAACACTGGGGTACAGTACTGGTGGGAGCAGGTCTGTCACTGTATAACACTGGGATACAGTACTGGGGGTACAGGTCTGTCATTGTATAACACTGGGCACAGTACAAGTGGGTAAAGGTCTGTCACTGTATAACACGAGTACACTACTGGTGGGTACAGGTCTGTCACTGAATAACACTGGGGTACAGGACTGGTATTGATCTGTCACTGTATAACAGGCGTATAGTACTGGTGTGTACAGGTCTGTCACTGTATAACACTGGGGTACAGTACTGGGGGTACAGGTCTGTCACTGTATAACACTGTGGTACAGGACTGGTACAGGTCTGTCACTGTATGACACTGGGGCACAGTACTGTGTGTACAGGTCTGTCACTGTATAACACTGGGGTACAGTACTGGTGTATACAGGTCTGTCACTGTATGACACTTGGGTACAGTACACGTGGGTACAAGTCTGTCACTGTATAACACAGAGGTACAGTACTGGTGTGTACAGGTCTGTCACTGTATAACACTACGGGTACAGGTCTGGTGGGTACAGGTCTGTCACTGTATAACACCGGGGTACAGTACTGGTGGGAGCAGGTCTGTCACTGTATAACACTGGGGTACAGTACTGGGGGTTACAGGTCTGTCATTGTATAACACTGGGGCACAGTACAGGTGGGTAAAGGTCTGTCACTGTATAACACGAGTACAATACTGATGGGTACAGGTCTGTCACTGAATAACAGTGCGGTACAGGACTGGTTTAGATCTGTCACTGTATAACAGGGGTATCGTACTGATCGGTACACGTCTGTCACTCTATAACATTTGGGGACAATACTGGTGCGTACAGGTCTGTCACTGTATAATACTGGGGTACAGTACTGAGTGTACAGGTCTGTCACTGTATAACACTGTGGTACAGGACTGGTACAGGTCTGTCACTGTATGGCACGGGGGCACAGTACTGGTGTGTACATGTCTGTTACTGTATAACACCGGGGTACAGTACTGGTGGGTACAGGTCTGTCACTGTATAACACTGGGGCACAGTTCTGGTGTGTAAATCTGTTACTGTATAACACTGGGGTACAGTACTGGTGGGTACAGGTCTGTCACTGTATCACACTGGGGGACAGTTCTGGTGAGTACAGGGCTGTCATTGTATAACACTGGGGTACAGTCCTGGTGGGTACAGGTCTGTCACTGTATAACACTGGGGTACAATACCGGTGGGTACAGGTCTGTCACTGTATAGCACTGGGGTACAGTACTGGTGGGAGCAGGTCTGTGAGGCTGTAACACTGGGGTACAGTACTGGTGGGTACAGGTCTGTCACTTTATAACACTGGGGTACAGTACTAGTGGGTACAGGTCTGTCACTGTACAACACTGGGGTACAGTACTGCTGGGTACAGGTCTGTCACTATATAACATTGGGGTGCAGTACTGGTGAGTACAGGTCTGTCAATGTATAACACTGGGGTACAGTACAGGTGGTACAGATCTGTCACTGTATAACACTGGGGTACAGTACTGGTGGGAGCAGGTCTGTCACTGTATAACACTGTGGTACAGGACTGGTACAGGTCTGTCACTGTATGACACGGGGGTACAGAACTGGTACAGGTCTGTCACTGTATGAGACTGGGGCACAGTACTGGTGTGTACAGGTCTGTCACTGTATAACACTGGGGTACAGTACTGGGGTACAGGTCTGTCACTGTACAACACTGTGGTACAGGACTGGTACAGGTCTGTCACTGCATAACACTGGGGTAAAGTACTAGTGGGTACAGGTCTGTCACTGTATAATACTGGGGTACAGCACTGGTGGGTACAGGTCTGGCACTGGTGGGTACAGGTCTGTCACTGTATAACACTGATGTATAGTACAGGGGGTACAGGTCTGTCACTGTATAACACTGGGGTACAGTAGTGGTGGGTACAGGTCAGTCACTGTATATCACTGGGATACAGTACTGGTGGGTTCAGATCTGTCACTGTACAACACTGGGGGTACAGGTCTGGTGGGTTTAGGTCTGTCACTGTATAACGCAGAGTTACAGTACTGGTGGGTACAGGTCTGTCACTGTATAACACTGGGGTACAGGACTGGTGGGTACAGGTCTGTCACTGTATAACACTGGGGTACAGTACTGGTGGGTACAGGTCTGTCACTGTATAACACTGGGGTACAGTACTGGTGGGAGCAGGTCTGTCACTGTATAACACTGGTGTACAGTACTGGGGGTACAGCTCTGTCACTGTATAACACTGGGGTACAGTACTGGTGGGTACAGTTCTGTGAGGCTGTAACACTGGGGTACAGTACTGGTGGGTACAGGTATGTCACTTTATAACACTGGGGTACAGTACTAGTGGGTACAGGTCTGTCACTGTACAACACTGGGGTACAGTACTGGTGGGTACAGGTCTGTCACTATATAACACTGTGGTGCAGTACTGGTGAGTACAGGTCTGTCAATGTACAACACTGGGGTACAGTACAGGTGGTACAGATCTGTCACTGTATAACACTGGGGTACAGTACTGGTGGGAGCAGGTCTGTCACTGTATACCACTGGGGTACAGTACTGGGGGTACAGGTCTGTCACTGTATAACACTGGGTACAATACTGGTACAGGTCTGTCACTGCATAACACTGGGGTAAAGTACTAGTGGGTACAAGTCTGTTATTGTATAATACTGTGGTACAGTACTGGTGGGTACAGGTCTGTCACTGCATAACACTGGGGTACAGCACTGGTGGGTACAGGTCTGTCACTGTGTAATACGCAGGTACAGTACTGGTGGGTACAGGTCTGTCATTGTATAACAGTGCGGTTCAGTATTGGAGAGTACAGGTCTGTCACTGTATAACACTGATGTACTGTACAGGGGGTACAGGTCTGTCACTGTATAACACTGGGATACAGGACTGGTGGGTTCAGGTCTGTCACTGTATAACACTGGGGGTACAGGTCTGGTGGGTACAGGTCTGTCACTGTATAACACTGGGGTACAGTACTGATGGTTACAGGTCTGTCACTGTATGGCACTGGGGTACAGTACTGGTGGGAGCAGGTCTGTCACTGTATAACACTGGGGTACAGTACTGGGGGTACAGGTCTGTCATTGTATAACACTGGGGCACAGTCCAAGTGGGTAAAGGTCTGTCACTGTATAACACGAGTACACTGCTGGTGGGTACAGGTCTGTCACTGAATAACACTGGGGTACAGGACTGGCATAGATCTGTCACTGTATAACAGGCGTATAGTACTGGAGTGTACAGGTCTGTCACTGTATAACACTGGGGTACAGTACTGGGGGTACAGGTCTGTCACTGTATAACACTGTGGTACAGGACTGGTACAGGTCTGTCACTGTATGACAAGGGGCACAGTACTGGTGTGTACAGGCCTGTCGCTGTATAACACTGGGGTACAGTACTGGTGGGTACAAGTCTGTCACTGTATAACACTGGGGTACAGTACTGGTGGGAGCAGGACTGTCACTGTATAACACTGGGGTACAGTACTGGGGGTACAGGTCTGTCACTGTATAACACTGGGGTACAGTACTGGTAAAGGTCTGTCACTGTATAACACTGGGGTACAGTCCTGGTGGGTACAGGTCTGTCATTGTATATCAATGGGGTACAGTAATAGTGGGTACAGGTCTGTCACTATATAATACTGGGGTACAGTACTGGTGGGTCCAGGTCGGTCACTGTATAACACTGTGGGACAGTTCTGGTGAGTACAGGGCTGTCACTGTATAACAGTGGGGTACAATACCGGTGGGTACAGGTCTGTCACTGTATAACACTGGGTTACAGTACTGGTGGGTACAAACCAGTCACTGTATAACACTGGAGTACAGTACTGGTGGGAGCAGGACTGTCACAGTTTAACACTGGGGTACAGTACTGGGGGTACAGGTCTGTCAATGTATAACACTGGGGTACAGTACTGGTAAAGGTCTGTCACTGTATAACACTGGGGTACAGTACTGGTGGTTACAGGTCTGTCATTTTATAACACTGGGGTACAGTACTGGTGGGAGCAGGCCTGTCACTGTATAACACTGGGGTACAGTACTGGGGGTACAGGTCTGTCATTGTATAACATTGGGGCACAGTACAGGTGGGTAAAGGTATGTCACTTTATAACACGAGTACAATGCTGGTGGGTACAGGTCTGTCACTGAATAACAGTGGGGTACAGGACTGGTATAGATCTGTCACTGTATAACAGGGGTATAGTACTGATCGGTACACGGCTGTCACTCTATAACATTTGGGGACAATATTGGTGCGTACAGGTCTGTCACTGTATAACACTGTGGTACAGGACTGGTACAGGTCTGTCACTGTATGACACTGGGGCACAGTTCTGGTGTGTACAGGTCTGTTACTGTATAACACTGGGGTACAGTACTGGAGGGTACAGGTCTGTCACTGTATAACACTGGGGGACAGTTCTGGTGAGTACAGGGCTGTCATTGTATAACACTGGGGTACAGTACTGGTGGGTACAGGTCTGTCACTGTATAACACTGGGGTACAATACCGGTGGGTACAGGTCTGTTACTGTATAACACTGGGGTACAGTACTGGTGGGAGCAGGTCTGTCACTATATAACACTGGGGTGCAGTACTGGTGAGTACAGGTCTGTCAATGTATAACACTGGGGTACAATACTGGTACAGGTCTGTCACTGCATAACACTGGGGTAAAGTACTAGTGGGTACAGGTCTGTCAATGTATAATACTGTGGTACTGTACTGGTGGGTACAGGTCTGTCACTGCATAACACTGGGGTACAGCACTGGTGGGTACAGGTCTGTCACTGTGTAATACGCAGGTACAGTACTGGTGGGTACAGGTCTGTCATTGTATAACAGTGCGGTTCAGTATTGGAGAGTACAGGTCTGTCACTGTATAACACTGGGATACAGTACTGGTGGGTTCAGGTCTGCCACTGTATAACACTGGGGTACAGTAGTGGTGGGTACAGGTCAGTCACTGTATATCACTGGGATACAGGACTGGTGGGTTCAGGTCTGTCACTGTATAACACTGAGGGTACAGGTCTGGTGGGTACAGGTCTGTCACTGTATAACACTGGGATACAGTACTGGTGGGTTCAGGTCTGCCACTGTATAACACTGGGGTACAGTATTGGTGGGTATAGGTCAGTCACTGTATATCACTGGGATACAGGTCTGGTGGGTACAGGTCTGTCACTTTATAACACTGGGGTACAGTACTAGTGGATACAGGTCTGTCATTGTACAACCCTGGGGTACAGTACTGGTGGGAGCAGGTCTGTCACTGTATAACACTGGGGTACAGTACTGGTGGGTACAGGTCTGTCACTGTATAGCACTGGGGTACAATACTGGTGGGTACAGGTCTGTCATTGTAAAACACTGGGGTACAGTACTGGTGGGTACAGGTCTGTCACGATATAATACTGGGGTGCATGACTGGTGAGTACAGGTCTGTCAATGTATAACACTGGGGTACAGTACAGGTGGTACAGATCTGTCACTGCATAACACTGGGGTACAGTACTGGTGGGAGCAGGTCTGTCACTGTGTAACACTGGGGTACAGTACTGGGGTACAGGTCTGTCACTGCATAACACTGGGGTACAGCACTGGTGGGTACAGGTCTGGCACTGGTGGGTACAGGTCTGTCACTGTATAACACTGATGTATAGTACAAGGGGTACAGATCTGTCACTGTATAACACTGGGGTACAGTAGTGGTGGGTACAGGTCTGTCACTGTATATCAGTGGGATACAGTACTGGTGGGTTCAGATCTGTCACTGTACAACACTGGGGGTACAGGTCTGGTGGGTTTAGGTCTGTCACTGTATAACACTGGGGTACAGTACTGATGGGTACAGGTCTGTCACTGTATGACACTTGGGTACAGTACAGGTGGGTACAAGTCTGTCACTGTATAACGCACAGTTACAGTACTGGTGGGTACAGGTCTGTCACTGTATAACACTGGGGTACAGGACTGGTGGGTACAGGTCTGTCACTGTATAACACTGGGGTACAGTACTGGTGGGTACAGGTCTGTCACTGTATAACACTGGGGTACAGTACTGGTGGGTACAGGTCTGTCACTGTATAACACTGGGGTACAGTACTGGGGATACAGCTCTGTCACTGTATAACACTGGGGTACAGTACTGGTGGGTACAGTTCTGTGAGGCTGTAACACTGGGGTACAGTACTGGTGGGTACAGGCTTGTCATTTTATAACACTGGGGTACAGTACTAGTGGGTACAGGTCTGTCACTGTACAACACTGGGGTACAGTACTGGTGGGTACAGGTCTGTCACTATATAACACTGGTGTGGCAGTACTGGTGAGTACAGGTCTGTCAATGTATAACACTGGGAGACAGTACAGGTGGTACAGATCTGTCACTGTATAACACTGGGGTACAGTACTGGTGGGAGCACGTCTGTCACTGTATAACACTGGGGTACAGTACTGGGGGTACAGGTCTGTCACTGTATAACACTGGGGTACAATACTGGTACAGGTCTGTCACTGCATAACATGGGGTAAAGTACTAGTGGGTACAGGTCTGTCACTGTATAATACTGTGGTACAGTACTGGTGGGCACAGGTCTGTCACTGCATAACACTGGGGTACAGCACTGGTGGGTACAGGTCTGTCACTGTGTAATACGCGGGTACAGCACTGGTGGGTACAGGTCTGTCATTGTATAACAGTGTGGTTCAGTATTGGAGAGTACAGGTCTGTCACTGTATAACACTGATGTAAAGTACAGGAGGTACAGGTCTGTCACTGTATAACACAGAGGTACAGTACTGGTGGGTTCAGGTCTGCCACTGTATAACACTGAGGTACAGTAGTGGTGGGTACAGGTCTGTCACTGTATAACACTGGGGGTACAAGTCTGGTGGGTACAGGTCTGTCACTGTATAACACTGGGGTACAGTACTGGTGGGAGCAGGTCTGTCACTGTATAACACTGGGATACAGTACTGGGGGTACAGGTCTGTCATTGTATAACACTGGGCACAGTACAAGTGGGTAAAGGTCTGTCACTGTATAACACGAGTACACTACTGGTGGGTACAGGTCTGTCACTGAATAACACTGGGGTACAGGACTGGTATTGATCTGTCACTGTATAACAGGCGTATAGTACTGGTGTGTACAGGTCTGTCACTGTATAACACTGGGGTACAGTACTGGGGGTACAGGTCTGTCACTGTATAACACTGTGGTACAGGACTGGTACAGGTCTGTCACTGTATGACACTGGGGCACAGTACTGTGTGTACAGGTCTGTCACTGTATAACACTGGGGTACAGTACTGGTGTATACAGGTCTGTCACTGTATGACACTTGGGTACAGTACACGTGGGTACAAGTCTGTCACTGTATAACACAGAGGTACAGTACTGGTGTGTACAGGTCTGTCACTGTATAACACTACGGGTACAGGTCTGGTGGGTACAGGTCTGTCACTGTATAACACCGGGGTACAGTACTGGTGGGAGCAGGTCTGTCACTGTATAACACTGGGGTACAGTACTGGGGGTTACAGGTCTGTCATTGTATAACACTGGGGCACAGTACAGGTGGGTAAAGGTCTGTCACTGTATAACACGAGTACAATACTGATGGGTACAGGTCTGTCACTGAATAACAGTGCGGTACAGGACTGGTTTAGATCTGTCACTGTATAACAGGGGTATCGTACTGATCGGTACACGTCTGTCACTCTATAACATTTGGGGACAATACTGGTGCGTACAGGTCTGTCACTGTATAATACTGGGGTACAGTACTGAGTGTACAGGTCTGTCACTGTATAACACTGTGGTACAGGACTGGTACAGGTCTGTCACTGTATGGCACTGGGGCACAGTACTGGTGTGTACATGTCTGTTACTGT
Source organism: Pristiophorus japonicus (assembly GCF_044704955.1). Lineage (NCBI taxonomy): Eukaryota > Metazoa > Chordata > Chondrichthyes > Pristiophoridae > Pristiophorus > Pristiophorus japonicus. The sequence continues at coordinate 69,952,381 of NC_091995.1, read as the reverse complement.
ATAACACCGGGGTACAGTACTGGTGGGTACAGGTCTGTCACTGTATAACACTGGGGCACAGTTCTGGTGTGTAAATCTGTTACTGTATAACACTGGGGTACAGTACTGGTGGGTACAGGTCTGTCACTGTATCACACTGGGGGACAGTTCTGGTGAGTACAGGGCTGTCATTGTATAACACTGGGGTACAGTCCTGGTGGGTACAGGTCTGTCACTGTATAACACTGGGGTACAATACCGGTGGGTACAGGTCTGTCACTGTATAGCACTGGGGTACAGTACTGGTGGGAGCAGGTCTGTGAGGCTGTAACACTGGGGTACAGTACTGGTGGGTACAGGTCTGTCACTTTATAACACTGGGGTACAGTACTAGTGGGTACAGGTCTGTCACTGTACAACACTGGGGTACAGTACTGCTGGGTACAGGTCTGTCACTATATAACATTGGGGTGCAGTACTGGTGAGTACAGGTCTGTCAATGTATAACACTGGGGTACAGTACAGGTGGTACAGATCTGTCACTGTATAACACTGGGGTACAGTACTGGTGGGAGCAGGTCTGTCACTGTATAACACTGTGGTACAGGACTGGTACAGGTCTGTCACTGTATGACACGGGGGTACAGAACTGGTACAGGTCTGTCACTGTATGAGACTGGGGCACAGTACTGGTGTGTACAGGTCTGTCACTGTATAACACTGGGGTACAGTACTGGGGTACAGGTCTGTCACTGTACAACACTGTGGTACAGGACTGGTACAGGTCTGTCACTGCATAACACTGGGGTAAAGTACTAGTGGGTACAGGTCTGTCACTGTATAATACTGGGGTACAGCACTGGTGGGTACAGGTCTGGCACTGGTGGGTACAGGTCTGTCACTGTATAACACTGATGTATAGTACAGGGGGTACAGGTCTGTCACTGTATAACACTGGGGTACAGTAGTGGTGGGTACAGGTCAGTCACTGTATATCACTGGGATACAGTACTGGTGGGTTCAGATCTGTCACTGTACAACACTGGGGGTACAGGTCTGGTGGGTTTAGGTCTGTCACTGTATAACGCAGAGTTACAGTACTGGTGGGTACAGGTCTGTCACTGTATAACACTGGGGTACAGGACTGGTGGGTACAGGTCTGTCACTGTATAACACTGGGGTACAGTACTGGTGGGTACAGGTCTGTCACTGTATAGCACTGGGGTACAGTACTGGTGGGTACAGGTGTCACTGTATAACACTGGGGTACAGTACTGGGGTTACAGCTCTGTCACTGTATAACACTGGGGTACAGTACTGGTGGGTACAGTTCTGTGAGGCTGTAACACTGGGGTACAGTACTGGTGGGTACAGGCCTGTCATTTTATAACACTGGGGTACAGTACTAGTGGGTACAGGTCTGTCACTGTACAACACTGGGGTACAGTACTGGTGGGTACAGGTCTGTCACTATATAACACTGGTGTGGCAGTACTGGTGAGTACAGGTCTGTCAATGTATAACACTGGGGTACAGTACAGGTGGTACAGATCTGTCACTGTATAACACTGGGGTACAGTACTGGTGGGAGCACGTCTGTCACTGTATAACACTGGGGTACAGTACTGGGGGTACAGGTCTGTCACTGTATAACACTGGGGTACAATACTGGTACAGATCTGTCACTGCATAACATGGGGTAAAGTACTAGTGGGTACAGGTCTGTCACTGTATAATACTGTGGTACAGTACTGGTGGGTACAGGTCTGTCACTGCATAACACTGGGGTACAGCACTGGTGGGTACAGGTCTGTCACTGTGTAATACGCGGGTACAGCACTGGTGGGTACAGGTCTGTCATTGTATAACAGTGTGGTTCAGTATTGGAGAGTACAGGTCTGTCACTGTATAACACAGAGGTACAGTACTGGTGGGTTCAGGTCTGCCACTGTATAACACTGAGGTACAGTAGTGGTGGGTACAGGTCAGTCACTGTATATCACTGGGGGTACAGGTCTGGTGGGTACAGGTTTGTCACTGTATAACACTAGGGTACAGTACTGATGGATACAGGTCTGTCACTGTATGACACTGGGGTACAGTACAGGTGGGTACAGGTCTGTCACTGTATGACACAGAGGTACAGTACTGGTGGGTACAGGTCTGTCACTGTATAACACTGGGGGTACAAGTCTGGTGGGTACAGGTCTGTCACTGTATAACACTGGGGTACAGTACTGGTGGGAGCAGGTCTGTCACTGTATAACACTGGGATACAGTACTGGGGGTACAGGTCTGTCATTGTATAACACTGGGCACAGTACAAGTGGGTAAAGGTCTGTCACTGTATAACACGAGTACACTACTGGTGGGTACAGGTCTGTCACTGAATAACACTGGGGTACAGGACTGGTATAGATCTGTCACTGTATAACAGACGTATAGTACTGGTGTGTACAGGTCTGTCACTGTATAACACTGGGGTACAGTACTGGGGGTACAGGTCTGTCACTGTATAACACTGTGGTACAGGACTGGTACAGGTCTGTCACTGTATGACACTGGGGCACAGTACTGGTGTGTACAGGTCTGTCACTGTATAACACTGGGGTACAGTACTGGTGTATACAGATCTGTCACTGTATGACACTTGGGTACAGTACACGTGGGTACAAGTCTGTCACTGTATAACACAGAGGTACAGTACTGGGGGTACAGGTCTGTCATTGTATAACACTGGGGCACAGTACAGGTGGGTAAAGGTCTGTCACTGTATAACACGAGTACAATACTGATGGGTACAGGTCTGTCACTGAATAACAGTGCGGTACAGGACTGGTTTAGATCTGTCACTGTATAACAGGGGTATCGTACTGATCGGTACACGTCTGTCACTCTGTAACATTTGGGGACAATACTGCTGCGTACAGGTCTGTCACTGTATAATACTGGGGTACAGTACTGAGTGTACAGGTCTGTCACTGTATAACACTGTGGTACAGGACTGGTACAGGTCTGACACTGTATGGCACTGGGGCACAGTACTGGTGTGTACATGTCTGTTACTGTATAACACCGGGGTACAGTACCGGTGGGTACAGGTCTGTCACTGTATAACTCTGGGGTACAGTACTGGTGGGAGCAGGTCTGTGAGGCTGTAACACTGGGGTACAGTACTGGTGGGTACAGGTCTGTCACTTTATAACACTGGGGTACAGTACTAGTGGGTACAGGTCTGTCACTGTACAACACTGGGGTACAGTACTGCTGGGTACAGGTCTGTCACTATATAACATTGGGGTGCAGTACTGGTGTGTACAGGTCTGTCACTGTATAACACTGGGGTACAGTACTGGGGTACAGGTCTGTCACTGTACAACACTGTGGTACAGGACTGGTACAGGTCTGTCACTGCATAACACTGGGGTAAAGTACTAGTGGGTACAGGTCTGTCACTGTATAATACTGTGGTACAGTACTGGTGGGTACAGGTCTGTCACTGCATAACACTGGGGTACAGCACTGGTGGGTACAGGTCTGTCACTGTGTAATACGCAGGTACAGTACTGGTGGGTACAGGTCTGTCACTGTATAACACTGGGGTACAGTACAGGTGGTACAGATCTGTCACTGTATAACACTGGGGTACAGTACTGGTGGGAGCAGGTCTGTCACTGTATAACACTGTGGTACAGGACTGGTACAGGTCTGTCACTGTATGACACGGGGGTACAGAACTGGTACAGGTCTGTCACTGTATGAGACTGGGGCACAGTACTGGTGTGTACAGGTCTGTCACTGTATGACACTGGGGCACAGTACTGGTGTGTACAGGTCTGTCACTGTATAACACTGGGGTGCAGTACTGGTGAGTACAGGTCTGTCAATGTATAACACTGGGGTACAATACTGGTACAGGTCTGTCACTGCATAACACTGGGGTACAGTTGTGGTGGGTACAGGTCAGTCACTGTATATCACTGGGGTACAGTAGTGGTGGGTACAGGTCTGTCACTGTATAACACTGGGGCACAGTTCTGGTGTGTACAGGTCTGTCACTGTATAACACTGATGTACATTACAGGGGGTACAGGTCTGTCACTGTATAACACTGGGATACAGTACTGGTGGGTTCAGGTCTGTCACTGTATAACACTGGGGTACAGTAGTGGTGGGTACAGGTCTGTCACTGTATATCACTGGGGGTACAGGTCTGGTGGGTACAGCTCTGTCACTGTATAACACTGGGGTACAGTACTGATGGATACAGGTCTGTCACTGTATGACACTGGGGTACAGTACAGGTGGGTACAGGTCTGTCACTGTTATACGGGGTTACAGTACTGGTGGGTACAGGTCTGTCATTGTATAACAGTGGGGTACAGTATTGGTGAGTACAGGTCTGTCACTGTATAACACTGATGTACAGTACAGGGGGTACAGGTCTGTCACTGTATAACACTGGGATACAGTACTGGTGGGTTCAGGTCTGACACTGTATAACACTGGGGTACAGTACTGGTGGGGATAGGTCAGTCACTGTATATCACTGGGATACAGTACTGGTGGGTTCAGATCTGTCAATGTAAAACAATGTGGGTACAGGTCTGTTGGGTACAGGTCTGTCACTTTATAACACTGGGGTACAGTACTAGTGGATACAGGGCTGTTATTGTATAACCCTGGGGTACAGTACTGTTGGGTACAGGTCTGTCACTGTATAACACTGGGGTACAGTACTGGTGGGTACAGGTCTGTCACTGTATGACAGTTGGGTACAGTACAGGCGGGTACAAGTTTGTCACTGTATAACACAGAGGTACAGTACTGGTGGGTACAGGTCTGTCATTGTATAACACTGGGGGTACAGGTCTGGTGGGTACAGGTCTGTCACTGTATAACACTGGGGTACAGTACTGGTGGGAGCAGGTCTGTCACTGTATAACACCGGGGTACTGTACTGGGGGTACAGGTCTGTCATTAAATAACACTGGGGCACAGTACAGGTGGGTAAAGGTCTGTCACTGTGTAACACGAGAACAATACTGAGGGGTACAGATCTGTCACTGAATAACAGTGGGGTCCAGGACTGGTATAGATCTGTCACTGTATAACAGGTGTATGGTACTGATCGGTACACGTCTGTCACTCTATAACATTTGGGGACAATACTGGTGCGTACAGGTCTGTCACTGTATAATACTGGGGTAAATACTGGGTGTACAGGTCTGTCATTGTATAACACTGTTGTACAGGACTGGTACAGGTCTGTCACTGTATGACACTGGGGCACAGTACTGCTGTGCACAGGTCTGTTACTGTATAACACTGGGGTACAGTACTGGTGGGTACAGGTCTGTCACTGTATAACACTGGGGCACAGTTCTTGTGTGTACAGGTCTGTTACTGTATAACACTGGGGTACAGTACTGGTGGGTACAGGTCTGTCACTGTATAACACTGGGGGACAGTTCTGGTGAGAACAGGGCTGTCATTGTATAACACTGGGCTACAGTACTGTTGGGTACAGGTCTGTCACTGTATAACACTGGGGTACAATACCGGTGGGTACAGGTCAGTCACTGTATAACACTGGGGTACAGTACTGGTGGGAGCAGGTCTGTCACTGTATAACACTGGTGTACAGTACTGGGGGTACAGCTCTGTCACTGTATAACACTGGGGTACAGTACTGGTGGGTACAGTTCTGTGAGGCTGTAACACTGGGGTACAGTACTGGTGGGTACAGGTCTGTCACTTTATAACACTGGGGTACAGTACTAGTGGGTACAGGTCTGTCACTGTACAACACTGGGGTACAGTACTGGTGGGTACAGGTCTGTCACTATATAACACTGTGGTGCAGTACTGGTGAGTACAGGTCTGTCAATGTACAACACTGGGGTACAGTACAGGTGGTACAGATATGTCACTGTATAACACTGGGGTACAGTACTGGTGGGAGCAGGTCTGTCACTGTATAACACTGGGGTACAGTACTGGGGGTACAGGTCTGTCACTGTATAACACTGGGGTACAATACTGGTACAGGTCTGTCACTGCATAACACTGGGGTAAAGTACTAGTGGGTACAGGTCTGTCACTGTATAATACTGTGGTACAGTACTGGTGGGTACAGGTCTGTCACTGCATAACACTGGGGTACAGCACTGGTGGGTACAGGTCTGTCACTGTGTAATACGCAGGTACAGTACTGGTGGGTACAGGTCTGTCATTGTATAACAGTGCGGTTCAGTATTGGAGAGTACAGGTCTGTCACTGTATAACACTGATGTACAGTACAGGGGGTACAGGTCTGTCACTGTATAACACTGGGATACAGGACTGGTGGGTTCAGGTCTGTCACTGTATAACACTGGGGGTACAGGTCTGCTGGGTACAGGTCTGTCACTGTATAACACTGGGGTACAGTACTGATGGTTACAGGTCTGTCACTGTATGACACTGGGGTACAGTACAGGTGGGTACAGGTCTGTCACTGTATAACACAGAGGTACAGTACTGGTGGGTACAGGTCTGTCACTGTAAAACACTGGTGGTACAAGTCTGGTGGGTACAGGTCTGTCACTGCATAACACTGGGGTACAGTACTGGTGGGAGCAGGTCTGTCACTGTATAACACTGGGGTACAGTACTGGGGGTACAGGTCTGTCATTGTATAACACTGGGGCACAGTACAAGTGGATAAAGGTCTGTCACTGTATAACACGAGTACACTACTGGTGGGTACAGGTCTGTCACTGAATAACACTGGGGTACAGGACTGGCATAGATCTGTCACTGTATAACAGGCGTATAGTACTGGTGTGTACAGGTCTGTCACTGTATAACACTGGGGTACAGTACTGGGGGTACAGGTCTGTCACTGTATAACACTGTGGTACAGGACTGGTACAGGTCTGTCACTGTATGACAAGGGGCACAGTACTGGTGTGTACAGGCCTGTCGCTGTATAACACTGGGGTACAGTACTGGTGGGTACAAGTCTGTCACTGTATAACACTGGGGTACAGTACTGGTGGGAGCTGGTCTGTCACTGTATAACACTGGGGTACAGTACTGGGGGTACAGGTCAGTCACTGTATAACACTGGGGTACAGTACTGGTAAAGGTCTGTCACTGTATAACACTGGGGTACAGTCCTGGTGGGTACAGGTCTGTCATTGTATATCACTGGGGTACAGTAATAGTGGGTACAGGTCTGTCACTATATAATACTGGGGTACAGTACTGGTGGGTCCAGGTCGGTCACTGTATAACACTGTGGGACAGTTCTGGTGAGTACAGGGTTGTCACTGTATAACACTGGGGTACAGTACTGGTGGGTGCAGGTCTGTCACTGTATAACAGTGGGGTACAATACCGGTGGGCACAGGTCTGTCACTGTATAACACTGGGTTACAGTACTGGTGGGTACAGGTCAGTCACTGTATAACACTGGAGTACAGTACTGGTGGGAGCAGGACTGTCACAGGTTAACACTGGGGTACAGTACTGGGGGTACAGGTCTGTCACTGTATAACACTGGGGTACAGTACTGGGGGTACAGGTCTGTCATTGTATAACATTGGGGCACAGTACAGGTGGGTAAAGGTCTGTCACTGTATAACACGAGTACAATTCTGGTGGGTACAGGTCTGTCACTGAATAACAGTGGGGTACAGGACTGGTATAGATCTGTCACTGTATAACAGGGGTATAGTACTGATCGGTACACGGCTGTCACTCTATAACATTTGGGGACAATATTGGTGCGTACAGGTCTGTCACTGTATAATACTGGGGTAAAGTACTGGGTGTACAGGTCTGTCACTGTATAACACTGTGGTACAGTACTGGTAAAGGTCTGTCACTGTATGACACTGGGGCACAGTTCTGGTGGGTACAGGTCTGTCACTGTATAATACTGTGGTACTGTACTGGTGGGTACAGGTCTGTCACTGCATAACACTGAGGTACAGCACTGGTGGGTACAGGTCTGTCACTGTGTAATACGCAGGTACAGTACTGGTGGGTACAGGTCTGTCATTGTATAACAGTGTGGTTCAGTATTGGAGAGTACAGGTCTGTCACTGTATAACACTGATGTACAGTACAGGGGGTACAGGTCTGTCACTGTATAACACTGGGATACAGTACTGGTGGGTTCAGGTCTGCCACTGTATAACACTGGGGTACAGTAGTGGTGGGTACAGGTCAGTCACTGTATATCACTGGGATACAGGACTGGTGGGTTCAGGTCTGTCACTGTATAACACTGGGGGTACAGGTCTGGTGGGTACAGGTCTGTCACTGTATAACACTGGGGTACAGTACTGATGGTTACAGGTCTGTCACTGTATGACACTGGGGTACAGTACAGGTGGGTACAGGTCTGTCACTGTATAACACTGGGATACAGTACTGGTGTGTTCAGGTCTGCCACTGTATAACACTGGGGTACAGTAGTGGTGGGTACAGGTCAGTCACTGTATATCACTGGGATACAATACTGGTGGGTACAGGTCTGTCATTGTAAAACACTGGGGTACAGTACTGGTGGGTACAGGTCTGTCACGATATAATACTAGGGTGCAGGACTTGTGAGTACAGGTCTGTCAATGTATAACACTGGGGTACAGTACAGGTGGTACAGATCTGTCACTGCATAACACTGGGGTACAGTACTGGTGGGAGCAGGTCTGCCACTGTATAACACTGGGGTACAGTAGTGGTGGGTACAGGTCAGTCACTGTATATCACTGGGATACAGTACTGGTGGGTTCAGATCTGTCACTGTACAACACTGGGGGTACAGGTCTGGTGGGTTTAGGTCTGTCACTGTATAACACTGGGGTACAGTACTGATGGGTGCAGGTCTGTCACTGTATGACACTTGGGGACAGGACTGGTGGGTACAGGTCAGTCACTGTATAACACTGGGGTACAGTACTGGTGGGTACAGGTCTGTCACTGTATAACACTGGGGTACAGTACTGGTGGGTACAGGTCTGTCACTGTATAACACTGGGGTACAGTACTGGGGGTACAGCTCTGTCACTGTATAACACTGGGGTACAGTACTGGTGGGTACAGTTCTGTGAGGCTGTAACACTGGGGTACAGTACTGGTGGGTACAGGCCTGTCACTTTATAACACTGGGGTACAGTACTGGTGGGTACAGGTCTGTCACTATATAACACTGGTGTGGCAGTACTGGTGAGTACAGGTCTGTCAATGTATAACACTGGGGTACAGTACAGGTGGTACAGATCTGTCACTGTATAACACTGGGGTACAGTACTGGTGGGAGCACGTCTGTCACTGTATAACACTGGGGTACAGTACTGGGGGTACAGGTCTGTCACTGTATAACACTGGGGTACAATACTGGTACAGGTCTGTCACTGCATAACACTGGGGTAAAGTACTAGTGGGTACAGGTCTGTCACTGTATAATACTGTGGTACAGTACTGGTGGGTATAGGTCTGTCACTGCATAACACTGGGGTACAGCACTGGTGGGTACAGGTCTGTCACTGTGTAATACGCAGGTACAGTACTGGTGGGTACAGGTCTGTCATTGTATAACAGTGCGGTTCAGTATTGGAGAGTACAGGTCTGTCACTGTATAACACTGATGTACAGTACAGGGGGTACAGGTCTGTCACTGTATAACACTGGGATACAGGACTGGTGGGTTCAGGTCTGTCACTGTATAACACTGGGGGTACAGGTCTGCTGGGTACAGGTCTGTCACTGTATAACACTGGGGTACAGTACTGATGGTTACAGGTCTGTCACTGTATGACACTGGGGTACAGTACAGGTGGGTACAGGTCTGTCACTGTATAACACTGGGATACAGTACTGGTGGGTTCAGGTCTGCCACTGTATAACACTGGGGTACAGTAGTGGTGGGTACAGGTCAGTCACTGTATATCACTGGGATACAGGACTGGTGGGTTCAGGTCTGTCACTGTATAACACTGGGATACAGGACTGGTGGGTTCAGGTCTGTCACTGTATAACACTGGGGGTACAGGTCTGCTGGGTACAGGTCTGTCACTGTATGACACTGGGGTACAGTACGAGTGGATACAGGTCTGTCATTGTACAACCCTGGGGTACAGTACTGGTGGGAGCAGGTCTGTCACTGTATAACACTGGGGTACAGTACTGGTGGGTACAGGTCTGTCACTGTATAACACTGGGGTACAGTACTGGTGGGTACAGGTCTGTCACTGTATAGCACTGGGGTACAATACTGGTGGGTACAGGTCTGTCATTGTAAAACACTGGGGTACAGTACTGGTGGGTACAGGTCTGTCACGATATAATACTAGGGTGCAGGACTGGTGAGTACAGGTCTGTCAATGTATAACACTGGGGTACAGTACTGATGGGTACAGGTCTGTCACTGTATGACACTTGGGTACAGTACAGGTGGGTACAAGTCTGTCACTGTATAACACTGGGGTACAGTACTGGGGGTACAGCTCTGTCACTGTATAACACTGGGGTACAGTACTGGTGGGTACAGTTCTGTGAGGCTGTTACACTGGGGTACAGTACTGGTGGGTACAGGCCTGTCACTTTATAACACTGGGGTACAGTACTAGTGGGTACAGGTCTGTCACTGTACAACACTGGTGTACAGTACTGGTGGGTACAGGTCTGTCACTATATAACACTGGTGTGGCAGTACTGGTGAGTACAGGTCTGTCAATGTATAACACTGGGGTACAGTACAGGTGGTACAGATCTGTCACTGTATAACACTGGGGTACAGTACTGGTGGGAGCACGTCTGTCACTGTATAACACTGGGGTACAGTACTGGGGGTACAGGTCTGTCACTGTATAACACTGGGGTACAATACTGGTACAGGTCTGTCACTGCATAACACTGGGGTAAAGTACTAGTGGGTACAGGTCTGTCACTGTATAATACTGTGGTACAGTACTGGTGGGTACAGGTCTGTCACTGCATAACACTGGGGTACAGCACTGGTGGGTACAGGTCTGTCACTGTGTAATACGCGGGTACAGCACTGGTGGGTACAGGTCTGTCATTGTATAACAGTGCGGTTCAGTATTGGAGAGTACAGGTCTGTCACTGTATAACACTGATGTACAGTATAGGGGGTACAGGTCTGTCACTGTATAACACAGAGGTACAGTACTGGTGGGTTCAGGTCTGCCACTGTATAACACTGAGGTACAGTAGTGGTGGGTACAGGTCTGTCACTGTATATCACTGGGGGTACAGGTCTGGTGGGTACAGGTTTGTCACTGTATAACACTAGGGTACAGTACTGGTGGATACAGGTCTGTCACTGTATGACACTGGGGTACAGTACAGGTGGGTACAGGTCTGTCACTGTATGACACAGAGGTACAGTACTGGTGGGTACAGGTCTGTCACTGTATAACACTGGGGGTACAAGTCTGGTGGGTACAGGTCTGTCACTGTATAACACTGGGGTACAGTACTGGTGGGAGCAGTTCTGTCACTGTATAACACGAGTACACTACTGGTGGGTACAGGTCTGTCACTGAATAACACTGGGGTACAGGACTGGTATAGATCTGTCACTGTATAACAGGCGTATAGTACTGGTGTGTACAGGTCTGTCACTGTATAACACTGGGGTACAGTACTGGGGGTACAGGTCTGTCACTGTATAACACTGTGGTACAGGACTGGTACAGGTCTGTCACTGTATGACACTGGGGCACAGTACTTGTGTGTACAGGTCTGTCACTGTATAACACTGGGGTACAGTACTGGTGTATACAGGTCTGTCACTGTATGACACTTGGGTACAGTACACGTGAGTACAAGTCTGTCACTGTATAACACAGAGGTACAGTACTGGTGTGTACGGGTCTGTCACTGTATAACACTGGGGGTACAGGTCTGGTGGGTACAGGTCTGTCACTGCATAACACTGGGGTACAGCACTGGTGGGTACAGGTCTGTCACTGTGTAATACGCAGGTACAGTACTGGTGGGTACAGGTCTCTCATTGTATAACAGTGCGGTTCAGTATTGGAGAGTACAGGTCTGTCACTGTATAACACTGATGTACAGTACAGGGGGTACAGGTCTGTCACTGTATAACACTGGGATACAGGACTGGTGGGTTCAGGTCTGTCACTGTATAACACTGGGGGTACAGGTCTGCTGGGTACAGGTCTGTCACTGTATAACACTGGGGTTCAGTACTGATGGTTACAGGTCTGTCACTGTATAACACTGGGATACAGTACTGGTGGGTTCAGGTCTGCCACTGTATAACACTGGGGTACAGTAGTGGTGGGTACAGGTCAGTCACTGTATATCACTGGGATACAGGACTGGTGGGTTCAGGTCTGTCACTGTATAACACTGGGATACAGGACTGGTGGGTTCAGGTCTGTCACTGTATAACACTGGGGGTACAGGTCTGCTGGGTACAGGTCTGTCACTGTATAACACTGGGGTACAGTACGAGTGGATACAGGTCTGTCATTGTACAACCCTGGGGTACAGTACTGGTGGGAGCAGGTCTGTCACTGTATAACACTGGGGTACAGTACTGGTGGGTACAGGTCTGTCACTGTATAACACTGGGGTACAGTACTGGTGGGTACAGGTCTGTCACTGTATAGCACTGGGGTACAATACTGGTGGGTACAGGTCTGTCATTGTAAAACACTGGGGTACAGTACTGGTGGGTACAGGTCTGTCACGATATAATACTAGGGTGCAGGACTGGTGAGTACAGGTCTGTCAATGTATAACACTGGGGTACAGTACTGATGGGTACAGGTCTGTCACTGTATGACACTTGGGTACAGTACAGGTGGGTACAAGTCTGTCACTGTATAACGCAGAGTTACAGTACTGGTGGGTACAGGTCTGTCACTGTATAACACTGGGGTACAGGACTGGTGGGTACAGGTCTGTCACTGTATAACACTGGGGTACAGTACTGGTGGGTACAGGTCTGTCACTGTATAACACTGGGGTACAGTACTGGTGGGTACAGGTCTGTCACTGTATAACACTGGGGTACAGTACTGGGGGTACAGCTCTGTCACTGTATAACACTGGGGTACAGTACTGGTGGGTACAGTTCTGTGAGGCTGTTACACTGGGGTACAGTACTGGTGGGTACAGGCCTGTCACTTTATAACACTGGGGTACAGTACTAGTGGGTACAGGTCTGTCACTGTACAACACTGGTGTACAGTACTGGTGGGTACAGGTCTGTCACTATATAACACTGGTGTGGCAGTACTGGTGAGTACAGGTCTGTCAATGTATAACACTGGGGTACAGTACAGGTGGTACAGATCTGTCACTGTATAACACTGGGGTACAGTACTGGTGGGAGCACGTCTGTCACTGTATAACACTGGGGTACAGTACTGGGGGTACAGGTCTGTCACTGTATAACACTGGGGTACAATACTGGTACAGGTCTGTCACTGCATAACACTGGGGTAAAGTACTAGTGGGTACAGGTCTGTCACTGTATAATACTGTGGTACAGTACTGGTGGGTACAGGTCTGTCACTGCATAACACTGGGGTACAGCACTGGTGGGTACAGGTCTGTCACTGTGTAATACGCGGGTACAGCACTGGTGGGTACAGGTCTGTCATTGTATAACAGTGCGGTTCAGTATTGGAGAGTACAGGTCTGTCACTGTATAACACTGATGTACAGTATAGGGGGTACAGGTCTGTCACTGTATAACACAGAGGTACAGTACTGGTGGGTTCAGGTCTGCCACTGTATAACACTGAGGTACAGTAGTGGTGGGTACAGGTCTGTCACTGTATATCACTGGGGGTACAGGTCTGGTGGGTACAGGTTTGTCACTGTATAACACTAGGGTACAGTACTGATGGATACAGGTCTGTCACTGTATGACACTGGGGTACAGTACAGGTGGGTACAGGTCTGTCACTGTATGACACAGAGGTACAGTACTGGTGGGTACAGGTCTGTCACTGTATAACACTGGGGGTACAAGTCTGGTGGGTACAGGTCTGTCACTGTATAACACTGGGGTACAGTACTGGTGGGAGCAGTTCTGTCACTGTATAACACGAGTACACTACTGGTGGGTACAGGTCTGTCACTGAATAACACTGGGGTACAGGACTGGTATAGATCTGTCACTGTATAACAGGCGTATAGTACTGGTGTGTACAGGTCTGTCACTGTATAACACTGGGGTACAGTACTGGGGGTACAGGTCTGTCACTGTATAACACTGTGGTACAGGACTGGTACAGGTCTGTCACTGTATGACACTGGGGCACAGTACTTGTGTGTACAGGTCTGTCACTGTATAACACTGGGGTACAGTACTGGTGTATACAGGTCTGTCACTGTATGACACTTGGGTACAGTACACGTGAGTACAAGTCTGTCACTGTATAACACAGAGGTACAGTACTGGTGTGTACGGGTCTGTCACTGTATAACACTGGGGGTACAGGTCTGGTGGGTACAGGTCTGTCACTGCATAACACTGGGGTACAGCACTGGTGGGTACAGGTCTGTCACTGTGTAATACGCAGGTACAGTACTGGTGGGTACAGGTCTCTCATTGTATAACAGTGCGGTTCAGTATTGGAGAGTACAGGTCTGTCACTGTATAACACTGATGTACAGTACAGGGGGTACAGGTCTGTCACTGTATAACACTGGGATACAGGACTGGTGGGTTCAGGTCTGTCACTGTATAACACTGGGGGTACAGGTCTGCTGGGTACAGGTCTGTCACTGTATAACACTGGGGTTCAGTACTGATGGTTACAGGTCTGTCACTGTATAACACTGGGATACAGTACTGGTGGGTTCAGGTCTGCCACTGTATAACACTGGGGTACAGTAGTGGTGGGTACAGGTCAGTCACTGTATATCACTGGGATACAGGACTGGTGGGTTCAGGTCTGTCACTGTATAACACTGGGATACAGGACTGGTGGGTTCAGGTCTGTCACTGTATAACACTGGGGGTACAGGTCTGCTGGGTACAGGTCTGTCACTGTATAACACTGGGGTACAGTACGAGTGGATACAGGTCTGTCATTGTACAACCCTGGGGTACAGTACTGGTGGGAGCAGGTCTGTCACTGTATAACACTGGGGTACAGTACTGGTGGGTACAGGTCTGTCACTGTATAACACTGGGGTACAGTACTGGTGGGTACAGGTCTGTCACTGTATAGCACTGGGGTACAATACTGGTGGGTACAGGTCTGTCATTGTAAAACACTGGGGTACAGTACTGGTGGGTACAGGTCTGTCACGATATAATACTAGGGTGCAGGACTGGTGAGTACAGGTCTGTCAATGTATAACACTGGGGTACAGTACTGATGGGTACAGGTCTGTCACTGTATGACACTTGGGTACAGTACAGGTGGGTACAAGTCTGTCACTGTATAACGCAGAGTTACAGTACTGGTGGGTACAGGTCTGTCACTGTATAACACTGGGGTACAGGACTGGTGGGTACAGGTCTGTCACTGTATAACACTGGGGTACAGTACTGGTGGGTACAGGTCTGTCACTGTATAACACTGGGGTACAGTACTGGTGGGTACAGGTCTGTCACTGTATAACACTGGGGTACAGTACTGGGGGTACAGCTCTGTCACTGTATAACACTGGGGTACAGTACTGGTGGGTACAGTTCTGTGAGGCTGTTACACTGGGGTACAGTACTGGTGGGTACAGGCCTGTCACTTTATAACACTGGGGTACAGTACTAGTGGGTACAGGTCTGTCACTGTACAACACTGGTGTACAGTACTGGTGGGTACAGGTCTGTCACTATATAACACTGGTGTGGCAGTACTGGTGAGTACAGGTCTGTCAATGTATAACACTGGGGTACAGTACAGGTGGTACAGATCTGTCACTGTATAACACTGGGGTACAGTACTGGTGGGAGCACGTCTGTCACTGTATAACACTGGGGTACAGTACTGGGGGTACAGGTCTGTCACTGTATAACACTGGGGTACAATACTGGTACAGGTCTGTCACAGCATAACACTGGGGTAAAGTACTAGTGGGTACAGGTCTGTCACTGTATAATACTGTGGTACAGTACTGGTGGGTACAGGTCTGTCACTGCATAACACTGGGGTACAGCACTGGTGGGTACAGGTCTGTCACTGTGTAATACGCGGGTACAGCACTGGTGGGTACAGGTCTGTCATTGTATAACAGTGCGGTTCAGTATTGGAGAGTACAGGTCTGTCACTGTATAACACTGATGTACAGTATAGGGGGTACAGGTCTGTCACTGTATAACACAGAGGTACAGTACTGGTGGGTTCAGGTCTGCCACTGTATAACACTGAGGTACAGTAGTGGTGGGTACAGGTCTGTCACTGTATATCACTGGGGGTACAGGTCTGGTGGGTACAGGTTTGTCACTGTATAACACTAGGGTACAGTACTGATGGATACAGGTCTGTCACTGTATGACACTGGGGTACAGTACAGGTGGGTACAGGTCTGTCACTGTATGACACAGAGGTACAGTACTGGTGGGTACAGGTCTGTCACTGTATAACACTGGGGGTACAAGTCTGGTGGGTACAGGTCTGTCACTGTATAACACTGGGGTACAGTACTGGTGGGAGCAGTTCTGTCACTGTATAACACGAGTACACTACTGGTGGGTACAGGTCTGTCACTGAATAACACTGGGGTACAGGACTGGTATAGATCTGTCACTGTATAACAGGCGTATAGTACTGGTGTGTACAGGTCTGTCACTGTATAACACTGGGGTACAGTACTGGGGGTACAGGTCTGTCACTGTATAACACTGTGGTACAGGACTGGTACAGGTCTGTCACTGTATGACACTGGGGCACAGTACTTGTGTGTACAGGTCTGTCACTGTATAACACTGGGGTACAGTACTGGTGTATACAGGTCTGTCACTGTATGACACTTGGGTACAGTACACGTGAGTACAAGTCTGTCACTGTATAACACAGAGGTACAGTACTGGTGTGTACGGGTCTGTCACTGTATAACACTGGGGGTACAGGTCTGGTGGGTACAGGTCTGTCACTGCATAACACTGGGGTACAGCACTGGTGGGTACAGGTCTGTCACTGTGTAATACGCAGGTACAGTACTGGTGGGTACAGGTCTCTCATTGTATAACAGTGCGGTTCAGTATTGGAGAGTACAGGTCTGTCACTGTATAACACTGATGTACAGTACAGGGGGTACAGGTCTGTCACTGTATAACACTGGGATACAGGACTGGTGGGTTCAGGTCTGTCACTGTATAACACTGGGGGTACAGGTCTGCTGGGTACAGGTCTGTCACTGTATAACACTGGGGTTCAGTACTGATGGTTACAGGTCTGTCACTGTATATCACTGGGATACAATACTGGTGGGTACAGGTCTGTCATTGTAAAACACTGGGGTACAGTACTGGTGGGTACAGGTCTGTCACGATATAATACTAGGGTGCAGGACTTGTGAGTACAGGTCTGTCAATGTATAACACTGGGGTACAGTACAGGTGGTACAGATCTGTCACTGCATAACACTGGGGTACAGTACTGGTGGGAGCAGGTCTGCCACTGTATAACACTGGGGTACAGTAGTGGTGGGTACAGGTCAGTCACTGTATATCACTGGGATACAGTACTGGTGGGTTCAGATCTGTCACTGTACAACACTGGGGGTACAGGTCTGGTGGGTTTAGGTCTGTCACTGTATAACACTGGGGTACAGTACTGATGCGTGCAGGTCTGTCACTGTATGACACTTGGGGACAGGACTGGTGGGTACAGGTCAGTCACTGTATAACACTGGGGTACAGTACTGGTGGGTACAGGTCTGTCACTGTATAACACTGGGGTACAGTACTGGTGGGTACAGGTCTGTCACTGTATAACACTGGGGTACAGTACTGGGGGTTCAGCTCTGTCACTGTATAACACTGGGGTACAGTACTGGTGGGTACAGTTCTGTGAGGCTGTAACACTGGGGTACAGTACTGGTGGGTACAGGCCTGTCACTTTATAACACTGGGGTACAGTACTGGTGGGTACAGGTCTGTCACTATATAACACTGGTGTGGCAGTACTGGTGAGTACAGGTCTGTCAATGTATAACACTGGGGTACAGTACAGGTGGTACAGATCTGTCACTGTATAACACTGGGGTACAGTACTGGTGGGAGCACGTCTGTCACTGTATAACACTGGGGTACAGTACTGGGGGTACAGGTCTGTCACTGTATAACACTGGGGTACAATACTGGTACAGGTCTGTCACTGCATAACACTGGGGTAAAGTACTAGTGGGTACAGGTCTGTCACTGTATAATACTGTGGTACAGTACTGGTGGGTATAGGTCTGTCACTGCATAACACTGGGGTACAGCACTGGTGGGTACAGGTCTGTCACTGTGTAATACGCAGGTACAGTACTGGTGGGTACAGGTCTGTCATTGTATAACAGTGCGGTTCAGTATTGGAGAGTACAGGTCTGTCACTGTATAACACTGATGTACAGTACAGGGGGTACAGGTCTGTGACTGTATAACACTGGGATACAGGACTGGTGGGTTCAGGTCTGTCACTGTATAACACTGGGGGTACAGGTCTGCTGGGTACAGGTCTGTCACTGTATAACACTGGGGTACAGTACTGATGGTTACAGGTCTGTCACTGTATGACACTGGGGTACAGTACAGGTGGGTACAGGTCTGTCACTGTATAACACTGGGATACAGTACTGGTGGGTTCAGGTCTGCCACTGTATAACACTGGGGTACAGTAGTGGTGGGTACAGGTCAGTCACTGTATATCACTGGGATACAGGACTGGTGGGTTCAGGTCTGTCACTGTATAACACTGGGATACAGGACTGGTGGGTTCAGGTCTGTCACTGTATAACACAGAGGTACAGTACTGGTGGGTTCAGGTCTGCCACTGTATAACACTGAGGTACAGTAGTGGTGGGTACAGGTCTGTCACTGTATATCACTGGGGGTACAGGTCTGGTGGGTACAGGTTTGTCACTGTATAACACTAGGGTACAGTACTGATGGATACAGGTCTGTCACTGTATGACACTGGGGTACAGTACAGGTGGGTACAGGTCTGTCACTGTATGACACAGAGGTACAGTACTGGTGGGTACAGGTCTGTCACTGTATAACACTGGGGGTACAAGTCTGGTGGGTACAGGTCTGTCACTGTATAACACTGGGGTACAGTACTGGTGGGAGCAGTTCTGTCACTGTATAACACGAGTACACTACTGGTGGGTACAGGTCTGTCACTGAATAACACTGGGGTACAGGAC
Organism: Pristiophorus japonicus; assembly: GCF_044704955.1. Classification (NCBI taxonomy): domain Eukaryota; kingdom Metazoa; phylum Chordata; class Chondrichthyes; family Pristiophoridae; genus Pristiophorus; species Pristiophorus japonicus. Next base: position 69,933,037 of record NC_091995.1, on the reverse strand, counting down.
TGGTATAGATCTGTCACTGTATAACAGGCGTATAGTACTGGTGTGTACAGGTCTGTCACTGTATAACACTGGGGTACAGTACTGGGGGTACAGGTCTGTCACTGTATAACACTGTGGTACAGGACTGGTACAGGTCTGTCACTGTATGACACTGGGGCACAGTACTTGTGTGTACAGGTCTGTCACTGTATAACACTGGGGTACAGTACTGGTGTATACAGGTCTGTCACTGTATGACACTTGGGTACAGTACACGTGAGTACAAGTCTGTCACTGTATAACACAGAGGTACAGTACTGGTGTGTACGGGTCTGTCACTGTATAACACTGGGGGTACAGGTCTGGTGGGTACAGGTCTGTCACTGCATAACACTGGGGTACAGCACTGGTGGGTACAGGTCTGTCACTGTGTAATACGCAGGTACAGTACTGGTGGGTACAGGTCTCTCATTGTATAACAGTGCGGTTCAGTATTGGAGAGTACAGGTCTGTCACTGTATAACACTGATGTACAGTACAGGGGGTACAGGTCTGTCACTGTATAACACTGGGATACAGGACTGGTGGGTTCAGGTCTGTCACTGTATAACACTGGGGGTACAGGTCTGCTGGGTACAGGTCTGTCACTGTATAACACTGGGGTTCAGTACTGATGGTTACAGGTCTGTCACTGTATATCACTGGGATACAATACTGGTGGGTACAGGTCTGTCATTGTAAAACACTGGGGTACAGTACTGGTGGGTACAGGTCTGTCACGATATAATACTAGGGTGCAGGACTTGTGAGTACAGGTCTGTCAATGTATAACACTGGGGTACAGTACAGGTGGTACAGATCTGTCACTGCATAACACTGGGGTACAGTACTGGTGGGAGCAGGTCTGCCACTGTATAACACTGGGGTACAGTAGTGGTGGGTACAGGTCAGTCACTGTATATCACTGGGATACAGTACTGGTGGGTTCAGATCTGTCACTGTACAACACTGGGGGTACAGGTCTGGTGGGTTTAGGTCTGTCACTGTATAACACTGGGGTACAGTACTGATGCGTGCAGGTCTGTCACTGTATGACACTTGGGGACAGGACTGGTGGGTACAGGTCAGTCACTGTATAACACTGGGGTACAGTACTGGTGGGTACAGGTCTGTCACTGTATAACACTGGGGTACAGTACTGGTGGGTACAGGTCTGTCACTGTATAACACTGGGGTACAGTACTGGGGGTTCAGCTCTGTCACTGTATAACACTGGGGTACAGTACTGGTGGGTACAGTTCTGTGAGGCTGTAACACTGGGGTACAGTACTGGTGGGTACAGGCCTGTCACTTTATAACACTGGGGTACAGTACTGGTGGGTACAGGTCTGTCACTATATAACACTGGTGTGGCAGTACTGGTGAGTACAGGTCTGTCAATGTATAACACTGGGGTACAGTACAGGTGGTACAGATCTGTCACTGTATAACACTGGGGTACAGTACTGGTGGGAGCACGTCTGTCACTGTATAACACTGGGGTACAGTACTGGGGGTACAGGTCTGTCACTGTATAACACTGGGGTACAATACTGGTACAGGTCTGTCACTGCATAACACTGGGGTAAAGTACTAGTGGGTACAGGTCTGTCACTGTATAATACTGTGGTACAGTACTGGTGGGTATAGGTCTGTCACTGCATAACACTGGGGTACAGCACTGGTGGGTACAGGTCTGTCACTGTGTAATACGCAGGTACAGTACTGGTGGGTACAGGTCTGTCATTGTATAACAGTGCCGTTCAGTATTGGAGAGTACAGGTCTGTCACTGTATAACACTGATGTACAGTACAGGGGGTACAGGTCTGTCACTGTATAACACTGGGATACAGGACTGGTGGGTTCAGGTCTGTCACTGTATAACACTGGGGGTACAGGTCTGCTGGGTACAGGTCTGTCACTGTATAACACTGGGGTACAGTACTGATGGTTACAGGTCTGTCACTGTATGACACTGGGGTACAGTACAGGTGGGTACAGGTCTGTCACTGTATAACACTGGGATACAGTACTGGTGGGTTCAGGTCTGCCACTGTATAACACTGGGGTACAGTAGTGGTGGGTACAGGTCAGTCACTGTATATCACTGGGATACAGGACTGGTGGGTTCAGGTCTGTCACTGTATAACACTGGGGGTACAGGTCTGCTGGGTACAGGTCTGTCACTGTATAACACTGGGGTACAGTACGAGTGGATACAGGTCTGTCATTGTACAACCCTGGGGTACAGTACTGGTGGGAGCAGGTCTGTCACTGTATAACACTGGGGTACAGTACTGGTGGGTACAGGTCTGTCACTGTATAACACTGGGGTACAGTACTGGTGGGTACAGGTCTGTCACTGTATAGCACTGGGGTACAATACTGGTGGGTACAGGTCTGTCATTGTAAAACACTGGGGTACAGTACTGGTGGGTACAGGTCTGTCACGATATAATACTAGGGTGCAGGACTGGTGAGTACAGGTCTGTCAATGTATAACACTGGGGTACAGTACTGATGGGTACAGGTCTGTCACTGTATGACACTTGGGTACAGTACAGGTGGGTACAAGTCTGTCACTGTATAACGCAGAGTTACAGTACTGGTGGGTACAGGTCTGTCACTGTATAACACTGGGGTACAGGACTGGTGGGTACAGGTCTGTCACTGTATAACACTGGGGTACAGTACTGGTGGGTACAGGTCTGTCACTGTATAACACTGGGGTACAGTACTGGTGGGTACAGGTCTGTCACTGTATAACACTGGGGTACAGTACTGGGGGTACAGCTCTGTCACTGTATAACACTGGGGTACAGTACTGGTGGGTACAGTTCTGTGAGGCTGTTACACTGGGGTACAGTACTGGTGGGTACAGGCCTGTCACTTTATAACACTGGGGTACAGTACTAGTGGGTACAGGTCTGTCACTGTACAACACTGGTGTACAGTACTGGTGGGTACAGGTCTGTCACTATATAACACTGGTGTGGCAGTACTGGTGAGTACAGGTCTGTCAATGTATAACACTGGGGTACAGTACAGGTGGTACAGATCTGTCACTGTATAACACTGGGGTACAGTACTGGTGGGAGCACGTCTGTCACTGTATAACACTGGGGTACAGTACTGGGGGTACAGGCCTGTCACTGTATAACACTGGGGTACAATACTGGTACAGGTCTGTCACTGCATAACACTGGGGTAAAGTACTAGTGGGTACAGGTCTGTCACTGTATAATACTGTGGTACAGTACTGGTGGGTACAGGTCTGTCACTGCATAACACTGGGGTACAGCACTGGTGGGTACAGGTCTGTCACTGTGTAATACGCGGGTACAGCACTGGTGGGTGCAGGTCTGTCATTGTATAACAGTGCGGTTCAGTATTGGAGAGTACAGGTCTGTCACTGTATAACACTGATGTACAGTATAGGGGGTACAGGTCTGTCACTGTATAACACAGAGGTACAGTACTGGTGGGTTCAGGTCTGCCACTGTATAACACTGAGGTACAGTAGTGGTGGGTACAGGTCTGTCACTGTATATCACTGGGGGTACAGGTCTGGTGGGTACAGGTTTGTCACTGTATAACACTAGGGTACAGTACTGATGGATACAGGTCTGTCACTGTATGACACTGGGGTACAGTACAGGTGGGTACAGGTCTGTCACTGTATGACACAGAGGTACAGTACTGGTGGGTACAGGTCTCTCATTGTATAACACTGGGGGTACAAGTCTGGTGGGTACAGGTCTGTCACTGTATAACACTGGGGTACAGTACTGGTGGGAGCAGTTCTGTCACTGTATAACACGAGTACACTACTGGTGGGTACAGGTCTGTCACTGAATAACACTGGGGTACAGGACTGGTATAGATCTGTCACTGTATAACAGGCGTATAGTACTGGTGTGTACAGGTCTGTCACTGTATAACACTGGGGTACAGTACTGGGGGTACAGGTCTGTCACTGTATAACACTGTGGTACAGGACTGGTACAGGTCTGTCACTGTATGACACTGGGGCACAGTACTTGTGTGTACAGGTCTGTCACTGTATAACACTGGGGTACAGTACTGGTGTATACAGGTCTGTCACTGTATGACACTTGGGTACAGTACACGTGGGTACAAGTCTGTCACTGTATAACACAGAGGTGCAGTACTGGTGTGTACGGGTCTGTCACTGTATAACACTGGGGGTACAGGTCTGGTGGGTACAGGTCTGTCACTGCATAACACTGGGGTACAGCACTGGTGGGTACAGGTCTGTCACTGTGTAATACGCAGGTACAGTACTGGTGGGTACAGGTCTCTCATTGTATAACAGTGCGGTTCAGTATTGGTGAGTACAGGTCTGTCACTGTATAACACTGATGTACAGTACAGGGGGTACAGGTCTGTCACTGTATAACACTGGGATACAGGACTGGTGGGTTCAGGTCTGTCACTGTATAACACTGGGGGTACAGGTCTGCTGGGTACAGGTCTGTCACTGTATAACACTGGGGTTCAGTACTGATGGTTACAGGTCTGTCACTGTATGACACTGGGGTACAGTACAGGTGGGTACAGGTCTGTCACTGTATAACACTGGGATACAGTACTGGTGGGTTCAGGTCTGCCACTGTATAACACTGGGGTACAGTAGTGGTGGGTAAAGGTCAGTCACTGTATATCACTGGGATACAGGTCTGGTGGGTACAGGTCTGTCACTTTATAACACTGGGGTACAGTACTAGTGGATACAGGTCTGTCATTGTACAACCCTGGGGTACAGTACTGGTGGGAGCAGGTCTGTCACTGTATAACACTGGGGTACAGTACTGGTGGGTACAGGTCTGTCACTGTATAACACTGGGGTACAGTACTGGTGGGTACAGGTCTGTCACTGTATAGCACTGGGGTACAATACTGGTGGGTACAGGTCTGTCATTGTAAAACACTGGGGTACAGTACTGGTGGGTACAGGTCTGTCACGATATAATACTAGGGTGCAGGACTGGTGAGTACAGGTCTGTCAATGTATAACACTGGGGTACAGTACTGATGGGTACAGGTCTGTCACTGTATGACACTTGGGTACAGTACAGGTGGGTACAAGTCTGTCACTGTATAACGCAGAGTTACAGTACTGGTGGGTACAGGTCTGTCACTGTATAACACTGGGGTACAGGACTGGTGGGTACAGGTCTGTCACTGTATAACACTGGGGTACAGTACTGGTGGGTACAGGTCTGTCACTGTATAACACTGGGGTACAGTACTGGTGGGTACAGGTCTGTCACTGTATAACACTGGGGTACAGTACTGGGGGTACAGCTCTGTCACTGTATAACACTGGGGTACAGTACTGGTGGGTACAGTTCTGTGAGGCTGTTACACTGGGGTACAGTACTGGTGGGTACAGGCCTGTCACTTTATAACACTGGGGTACAGTACTAGTGGGTACAGGTCTGTCACTGTACAACACTGGGGTACAGTACTGGTGGGTACAGGTCTGTCACTATATAACACTGGTGTGGCAGTACTGGTGAGTACAGGTCTGTCAATGTATAACACTGGGGTACAGTACAGGTGGTACAGATCTGTCACTGTATAACACTGGGGTACAGTACTGGTGGGAGCACGTCTGTCACTGTATAACACTGGGGTACAGTACTGGGGGTACAGGTCTGTCACTGTATAACACTGGGGTACAATACTGGTACAGGTCTGTCACTGCATAACACTGGGGTAAAGTACTAGTGGGTACAGGTCTGTCACTGTATAATACTGTGGTACAGTACTGGTGGGTACAGGTCTGTCACTGCATAACACTGGGGTACAGCACTGGTGGGTACAGGTCTGTCACTGTGTAATACGCGGGTACAGCACTGGTGGGTACAGGTCTGTCATTGTATAACAGTGCGGTTCAGTATTGGAGAGTACAGGTCTGTCACTGTATAACACTGATGTACAGTATAGGGGGTACAGGTCTGTCACTGTATAACACAGAGGTACAGTACTGGTGGGTTCAGGTCTGCCACTGTATAACACTGAGGTACAGTAGTGGTGGGTACAGGTCTGTCACTGTATATCACTGGGGGTACAGGTCTGGTGGGTACAGGTTTGTCACTGTATAACACTAGGGTACAGTACTGATGGATACAGGTCTGTCACTGTATGACACTGGGGTACAGTACAGGTGGGTACAGGTCTGTCACTGTATGACACAGAGGTACAGTACTGGTGGGTACAGGTCTGTCACTGTATAACACTGGGGGTACAAGTCTGGTGGGTACAGGTCTGTCACTGTATAACACTGGGGTACAGTACTGGTGGGAGCAGTTCTGTCACTGTATAACACGAGTACACTACTGGTGGGTACAGGTCTGTCACTGAATAACACTGGGGTACAGGACTGGTATAGATCTGTCACTGTATAACAGGCGTATAGTACTGGTGTGTACAGGTCTGTCACTGTATAACACTGGGGTACAGTACTGGGGGTACAGGTCTGTCACTGTATAACACTGTGGTACAGGACTGGTACAGGTCTGTCACTGTATGACACTGGGGCACAGTACTTGTGTGTACAGGTCTGTCACTGTATAACACTGGGGTACAGTACTGGTGTATACAGGTCTGTCACTGTATGACACTTGGGTACAGTACACGTGGGTACAAGTCTGTCACTGTATAACACAGAGGTACAGTACTGGTGTGTACGGGTCTGTCACTGTATAACACTGGGGGTACAGGTCTGGTGGGTACAGGTCTGTCACTGCATAACACTGGGGTACAGCACTGGTGGGTACAGGTCTGTCACTGTGTAATACGCAGGTACAGTACTGGTGGGTACAGGTCTCTCATTGTATAACAGTGCGGTTCAGTATTGGAGAGTACAGGTCTGTCACTGTATAACACTGATGTACAGTACAGGGGGTACAGGTCTGTCACTGTATAACACTGGGATACAGGACTGGTGGGTTCAGGTCTGTCACTGTATAACACTGGGGGTACAGGTCTGCTGGGTACAGGTCTGTCACTGTATAACACTGGGGTTCAGTACTGATGGTTACAGGTCTGTCACTGTATATCACTGGGATACAATACTGGTGGGTACAGGTCTGTCATTGTAAAACACTGGGGTACAGTACTGGTGGGTACAGGTCTGTCACGATATAATACTAGGGTGCAGGACTTGTGAGTACAGGTCTGTCAATGTATAACACTGGGGTACAGTACAGGTGGTACAGATCTGTCACTGCATAACACTGGGGTACAGTACTGGTGGGAGCAGGTCTGCCACTGTATAACACTGGGGTACAGTAGTGGTGGGTACAGGTTAGTCACTGTATATCACTGGGATACAGTACTGGTGGGTTCAGATCTGTCACTGTACAACACTGGGGGTACAGGTCTGGTGGGTTTAGGTCTGTCACTGTATAACACTGGGGTACAGTACTGATGCGTGCAGGTCTGTCACTGTATGACACTTGGGGACAGGACTGGTGGGTACAGGTCAGTCACTGTATAACACTGGGGTACAGTACTGGTGGGTACAGGTCTGTCACTGTATAACACTGGGGTACAGTACTGGTGGGTACAGGTCTGTCACTGTATAACACTGGGGTACAGTACTGGGGGTTCAGCTCTGTCACTGTATAACACTGGGGTACAGTACTGGTGGGTACAGTTCTGTGAGGCTGTAACACTGGGGTACAGTACTGGTGGGTACAGGCCTGTCACTTTATAACACTGGGGTACAGTACTGGTGGGTACAGGTCTGTCACTATATAACACTGGTGTGGCAGTACTGGTGAGTACAGGTCTGTCAATGTATAACACTGGGGTACAGTACAGGTGGTACAGATCTGTCACTGTATAACACTGGGGTACAGTACTGGTGGGAGCACGTCTGTCACTGTATAACACTGGGGTACAGTACTGGGGGTACAGGTCTGTCACTGTATAACACTGGGGTACAATACTGGTACAGGTCTGTCACTGCATAACACTAAGGTAAAGTACTAGTGGGTACAGGTCTGTCACTGTATAATACTGTGGTACAGTACTGGTGGGTATAGGTCTGTCACTGCATAACACTGGGGTACAGCACTGGTGGGTACAGGTCTGTCACTGTGTAATACGCAGGTACAGTACTGGTGGGTACAGGTCTGTCATTGTATAACAGTGCCGTTCAGTATTGGAGAGTACAGGTCTGTCACTGTATAACACTGATGTACAGTACAGGGGGTACAGGTCTGTCACTGTATAACACTGGGATACAGGACTGGTGGGTTCAGGTCTGTCACTGTATAACACTGGGGGTACAGGTCTGCTGGGTACAGGTCTGTCACTGTATAACACTGGGGTACAGTACTGATGGTTACAGGTCTGTCACTGTATGACACTGGGGTACAGTACAGGTGGGTACAGGTCTGTCACTGTATAACACTGGGATACAGTACTGGTGGGTTCAGGTCTGCCACTGTATAACACTGGGGTACAGTAGTGGTGGGTACAGGTCAGTCACTGTATATCACTGGGATACAGGACTGGTGGGTTCAGGTCTGTCACTGTATAACACTGGGGGTACAGGTCTGCTGGGTACAGGTCTGTCACTGTATAACACTGGGGTACAGTACGAGTGGATACAGGTCTGTCATTGTACAACCCTGGGGTACAGTACTGGTGGGAGCAGGTCTGTCACTGTATAACACTGGGGTACAGTACTGGTGGGTACAGGTCTGTCACTGTATAACACTGGGGTACAGTACTGGTGGGTACAGGTCTGTCACTGTATAGCACTGGGGTACAATACTGGTGGGTACAGGTCTGTCATTGTAAAACACTGGGGTACAGTACTGGTGGGTACAGGTCTGTCACGATATAATACTAGGGTGCAGGACTGGTGAGTACAGGTCTGTCAATGTATAACACTGGGGTACAGTACTGATGGGTACAGGTCTGTCACTGTATGACACTTGGGTACAGTACAGGTGGGTACAAGTCTGTCACTGTATAACGCAGAGTTACAGTACTGGTGGGTACAGGTCTGTCACTGTATAACACTGGGGTACAGGACTGGTGGGTACAGGTCTGTCACTGTATAACACTGGGGTACAGTACTGGTGGGTACAGGTCTGTCACTGTATAACACTGGGGTACAGTACTGGTGGGTACAGGTCTGTCACTGTATAACACTGGGGTACAGTACTGGGGGTACAGCTCTGTCACTGTATAACACTGGGGTACAGTACTGGTGGGTACAGTTCTGTGAGGCTGTTACACTGGGGTACAGTACTGGTGGGTACAGGCCTGTCACTTTATAACACTGGGGTACAGTACTAGTGGGTACAGGTCTGTCACTGTACAACACTGGTGTACAGTACTGGTGGGTACAGGTCTGTCACTATATAACACTGGTGTGGCAGTACTGGTGAGTACAGGTCTGTCAATGTATAACACTGGGGTACAGTACAGGTGGTACAGATCTGTCACTGTATAACACTGGGGTACAGTACTGGTGGGAGCACGTCTGTCACTGTATAACACTGGGGTACAGTACTGGGGGTACAGGCCTGTCACTGTATAACACTGGGGTACAATACTGGTACAGGTCTGTCACTGCATAACACTGGGGTAAAGTACTAGTGGGTACAGGTCTGTCACTGTATAATACTGTGGTACAGTACTGGTGGGTACAGGTCTGTCACTGCATAACACTGGGGTACAGCACTGGTGGGTACAGGTCTGTCACTGTGTAATACGCGGGTACAGCACTGGTGGGTGCAGGTCTGTCATTGTATAACAGTGCGGTTCAGTATTGGAGAGTACAGGTCTGTCACTGTATAACACTGATGTACAGTATAGGGGGTACAGGTCTGTCACTGTATAACACAGAGGTACAGTACTGGTGGGTTCAGGTCTGCCACTGTATAACACTGAGGTACAGTAGTGGTGGGTACAGGTCTGTCACTGTATATCACTGGGGGTACAGGTCTGGTGGGTACAGGTTTGTCACTGTATAACACTAGGGTACAGTACTGATGGATACAGGTCTGTCACTGTATGACACTGGGGTACAGTACAGGTGGGTACAGGTCTGTCACTGTATGACACAGAGGTACAGTACTGGTGGGTACAGGTCTGTCACTGTATAACACTGGGGGTACAAGTCTGGTGGGTACAGGTCTGTCACTGTATAACACTGGGGTACAGTACTGGTGGGAGCAGTTCTGTCACTGTATAACACGAGTACACTACTGGTGGGTACAGGTCTGTCACTGAATAACACTGGGGTACAGGACTGGTATAGATCTGTCACTGTATAACAGGCGTATAGTACTGGTGTGTACAGGTCTGTCACTGTATAACACTGGGGTACAGTACTGGGGGTACAGGTCTGTCACTGTATAACACTGTGGTACAGGACTGGTACAGGTCTGTCACTGTATGACACTGGGGCACAGTACTTGTGTGTACAGGTCTGTCACTGTATAACACTGGGGTACAGTACTGGTGTATACAGGTCTGTCACTGTATGACACTTGGGTACAGTACACGTGGGTACAAGTCTGTCACTGTATAACACAGAGGTGCAGTACTGGTGTGTACGGGTCTGTCACTGTATAACACTGGGGGTACAGGTCTGGTGGGTACAGGTCTGTCACTGCATAACACTGGGGTACAGCACTGGTGGGTACAGGTCTGTCACTGTGTAATACGCAGGTACAGTACTGGTGGGTACAGGTCTCTCATTGTATAACAGTGCGGTTCAGTATTGGTGAGTACAGGTCTGTCACTGTATAACACTGATGTACAGTACAGGGGGTACAGGTCTGTCACTGTATAACACTGGGATACAGGACTGGTGGGTTCAGGTCTGTCACTGTATAACACTGGGGGTACAGGTCTGCTGGGTACAGGTCTGTCACTGTATAACACTGGGGTTCAGTACTGATGGTTACAGGTCTGTCACTGTATGACACTGGGGTACAGTACAGGTGGGTACAGGTCTGTCACTGTATAACACTGGGATACAGTACTGGTGGGTTCAGGTCTGCCACTGTATAACACTGGGGTACAGTAGTGGTGGGTAAAGGTCAGTCACTGTATATCACTGGGATACAGGTCTGGTGGGTACAGGTCTGTCACTTTATAACACTGGGGTACAGTACTAGTGGATACAGGTCTGTCATTGTACAACCCTGGGGTACAGTACTGGTGGGAGCAGGTCTGTCACTGTATAACACTGGGGTACAGTACTGGTGGGTACAGGTCTGTCACTGTATAACACTGGGGTACAGTACTGGTGGGTACAGGTCTGTCACTGTATAGCACTGGGGTACAATACTGGTGGGTACAGGTCTGTCATTGTAAAACACTGGGGTACAGTACTGGTGGGTACAGGTCTGTCACGATATAATACTAGGGTGCAGGACTGGTGAGTACAGGTCTGTCAATGTATAACACTGGGGTACAGTACTGATGGGTACAGGTCTGTCACTGTATGACACTTGGGTACAGTACAGGTGGGTACAAGTCTGTCACTGTATAACGCAGAGTTACAGTACTGGTGGGTACAGGTCTGTCACTGTATAACACTGGGGTACAGGACTGGTGGGTACAGGTCTGTCACTGTATAACACTGGGGTACAGTACTGGTGGGTACAGGTCTGTCACTGTATAACACTGGGGTACAGTACTGGTGGGTACAGGTCTGTCACTGTATAACACTGGGGTACAGTACTGGGGGTACAGCTCTGTCACTGTATAACACTGGGGTACAGTACTGGTGGGTACAGTTCTGTGAGGCTGTTACACTGGGGTACAGTACTGGTGGGTACAGGCCTGTCACTTTATAACACTGGGGTACAGTACTAGTGGGTACAGGTCTGTCACTGTACAACACTGGGGTACAGTACTGGTGGGTACAGGTCTGTCACTATATAACACTGGTGTGGCAGTACTGGTGAGTACAGGTCTGTCAATGTATAACACTGGGGTACAGTACAGGTGGTACAGATCTGTCACTGTATAACACTGGGGTACAGTACTGGTGGGAGCACGTCTGTCACTGTATAACACTGGGGTACAGTACTGGGGGTACAGGTCTGTCACTGTATAACACTGGGGTACAATACTGGTACAGGTCTGTCACTGCATAACACTGGGGTAAAGTACTAGTGGGTACAGGTCTGTCACTGTATAATACTGTGGTACAGTACTGGTGGGTACAGGTCTGTCACTGCATAACACTGGGGTACAGCACTGGTGGGTACAGGTCTGTCACTGTGTAATACGCGGGTACAGCACTGGTGGGTACAGGTCTGTCATTGTATAACAGTGCGGTTCAGTATTGGAGAGTACAGGTCTGTCACTGTATAACACTGATGTACAGTATAGGGGGTACAGGTCTGTCACTGTATAACACAGAGGTACAGTACTGGTGGGTTCAGGTCTGCCACTGTATAACACTGAGGTACAGTAGTGGTGGGTACAGGTCTGTCACTGTATATCACTGGGGGTACAGGTCTGGTGGGTACAGGTTTGTCACTGTATAACACTAGGGTACAGTACTGATGGATACAGGTCTGTCACTGTATGACACTGGGGTACAGTACAGGTGGGTACAGGTCTGTCACTGTATGACACAGAGGTACAGTACTGGTGGGTACAGGTCTGTCACTGTATAACACTGGGGGTACAAGTCTGGTGGGTACAGGTCTGTCACTGTATAACACTGGGGTACAGTACTGGTGAGAGCAGTTCTGTCACTGTATAACACGAGTACACTACTGGTGGGTACAGGTCTGTCACTGAATAACACTGGGGTACAGGACTGGTATAGATCTGTCACTGTATAACAGGCGTATAGTACTGGTGTGTACAGGTCTGTCACTGTATAACACTGGGGTACAGTACTGGGGGTACAGGTCTGTCACTGTATAACACTGTGGTACAGGACTGGTACAGGTCTGTCACTGTATGACACTGGGGCACAGTACTTGTGTGTACAGGTCTGTCACTGTATAACACTGGGGTACAGTACTGGTGTATACAGGTCTGTCACTGTATGACACTTGGGTACAGTACACGTGGGTACAAGTCTGTCACTGTATAACACAGAGGTACAGTACTGGTGTGTACGGGTCTGTCACTGTATAACACTGGGGGTACAGGTCTGGTGGGTACAGGTCTGTCACTGCATAACACTGGGGTACAGCACTGGTGGGTACAGGTCTGTCACTGTGTAATACGCAGGTACAGTACTGGTGGGTACAGGTCTCTCATTGTATAACAGTGCGGTTCAGTATTGGAGAGTACAGGTCTGTCACTGTATAACACTGATGTACAGTACAGGGGGTACAGGTCTGTCACTGTATAACACTGGGATACAGGACTGGTGGGTTCAGGTCTGTCACTGTATAACACTGGGGGTACAGGTCTGCTGGGTACAGGTCTGTCACTGTATAACACTGGGGTTCAGTACTGATGGTTACAGGTCTGTCACTGTATGACACTGGGGTACAGTACAGGTGGGTACAGGTCTGTCACTGTATAACACTGGGATACAGTACTGGTGGGTTCAGGTCTGCCACTGTATAACACTGGGGTACAGTAGTGGTGGGTAAAGGTCAGTCACTGTATATCACTGGGATACAGGTCTGGTGGGTACAGGTTTGTCACTGTATAACACTGGGGTACAGTACTAGTGGATACAGGTCTGTCATTGTACAACCCTGGGGTACAGTACTGGTGGGAGCAGGTCTGTCACTGTATAACACTGGGGTACAGTACTGGTGGGTACAGGTCTGTCACTGTATAACACTGGGGTACAGTACTGGGGGTACAGCTCTGTCACTGTATAACACTGGGGTACAGTACTGGTGGGTACAGTTCTGTGAGGCTGTAACACTGGGGTACAGTACTGGTGGGTACAGGCCTGTCACTTTATAACACTGGGGTACAGTACTAGTGGGTACAGGTCTGTCACTGTACAACACTGGGGTACAGTACTGGTGGGTACAGGTCTGTCACTATATAACACTGGTGTGGCAGTACTGGTGAGTACAGGTCTGTCAATGTATAACACTGGGGTACAGTACAGGTGGTACAGATCTGTCACTGTATAACACTGGGGTACAGTACTGGTGGGAGCACGTCTGTCACTGTATAACACTGGGGTACAGTACTGGGGGTACAGGTCTGTCACTGTATAACACTGGGGTACAATACTGGTACAGGTCTGTCACTGCATAACACTGGGGTAAAGTACTAGTGGGTACAGGTCTGTCACTGTATAATACTGTGGTACAGTACTGGTGGGTACAGGTCTGTCACTGCATAACACTGGGGTACAGCACTGGTGGGTACAGGTCTGTCACTGTGTAATACGCGGGTACAGCACTGGTGGGTACAGGTCTGTCATTGTATAACAGTGT